>NC_051159.1:77147850-77181316 GCF_013339745.2 Dermacentor silvarum
TGTGGGTGTCTTTACAGCGTCCCTTCTCCCGCGTGTGTTTCCCGGTAAAGATTACGGTTGCGTAAGCTACTCCGAGTGGAAAAGTACCCAACAGCATAGAAATTACGTAGTGACGTCACCACAGTCTAGCAACTCCTTCAGTTCATTCCATGCTACCATGGGTAGTCATGAACTTAAACTTACAGCGCAAACATCTAAGACGAACCACAAGAGGAAGATACGACACACACTGGCGCTAACAACTTCTTTATTTCTTCGTCGTCGATGCATATATAAACCCTAGGCCACACAACCGCGCAGGCGCACGGAATACATTACAATGATCTGCCAAAATTATCAGATTTGCAAACGTATAAACTCAAATTCACATGGGTGCAGGGACAAAGATGTATGGCTGATGCAATTATCGCCCTGTCTTTTTATGAGTGTGTCGTATCTTCCTTTTGTGGTTCGTTTTAGGTGTTGCGCTGTAAGTTTAAGTTCCGAATTATGTACCAACTAGGCCCAAATGAAGCTTTACTAACATGGGTAGACCACAGAAATAAAGACACCAGAAGAACATCGTGAATATAATGTCGTTGTGAAGTAATAAAGGGTGTGGTTGAATACATTTCACTTGGCTCTGGTTTCACTCTTTGTGGAGCCACGTGTGTGAATTCAAGTGATGTCACAATAGGTAATCGTTGTGGGTGTCATTTACAGCTTCGCTGTCCAACCACCTTCACATTGTCCATTGGAGGCACAGTTTTTCTTTTGGGCGAGCACAAGGTTTATCTCAATAATGTTTCTTCCTCAGCAGTTAGCTTTCCGTCGAACACTGAATTATACCTACAAACCTCTAGCACAACAGAACCAATTGACACTTTTAGGAGCTGCAACTTCTGCTTGCGAAGCATATTACGCAAGCTAGGTCAGGAAGAGGCATCTTTCGAAGGAACAAAGAGTTCAACGCGATGAATAATTTATCACTAACCATAACAATCGTAGAATTAACGAGCGAGTTTGCGATAAGGTAGATCGACGAAAGATCCATGTAAATACTCCGAACGTTAGCAAAAGAAGTTATGACAGCATTCAAATACAACGTAGTCGTACGAAAGTAATTGACGGTAGCATATTATGAATGCCAAATATATGGGGGGGGGGGTGAATTTAATGAAATAAAGAACTGCGCAGGAACCATCAACGGTGATTGCCCGAACGAACGCACGCGCAAGCGAACGAAACAGTGAGAGGGCCAGCTAGAGATAGAGCGAAAGAGAGCGAGCGAGAGAGAGCGAACGAAGGATTTTCTTTTCGAGTGCGACAACCGGCAACAGATGTACCTACCACCGCCTTACCACGAAAGCGGCCGAGAGAGCCAAAGAAAGTTATTAGCTTTAAAACCCGACATGGTTGAAGTCGTGTTGCGTTGATGCCCGCGATAGGCTTGGAACGTTTCAGAAATCTTCCAAGGTGATCGGGATACATTTAACGGCCCCTTCGCCTTTCCCTCTTAACTCCGCAGTCGCTTTGACACTTTTTCCTGACACCACTGCGAAAGGTCTTGAGTACAATAAAAAATGGTTATGCTAATGGGATAAAAAAAAACATTTCGTGCGTCAGTGTAAGTCGGGAGCCGTTTTGTCCGGTTTCTCATCATTAACTTTAGTAGAATGCGCCATGGTAACTGTCGCGTACTGTAATTCAGACACTGTCATGCTGCAAGCAAGAATGTGCTCCTAATTATACAATCATAATCCGCAAATTCACGCAAGCATACACATAAACGCACGCACACACACACACACGCGCGCGCGCGCGCAAGCACGTATACAGTCACAAACTTGACTAACACCCAAGTACAAAAGAAAGCATTATTTTCCTACGTGAGGACAATGCGGCCTTACAATTGGCCTCGCTTACCTTATTTGTCTGGAGCCGGGCTTCCGTTTTTTTTTATAACATTGTTTTGCTACCAGACATTGCCGACACGGATTCCTCAACTGAGGAAACAGAGAGGATTGGTCTTGGCACTGTGTTTTTCATATAAGAAACAAAACTGCTTGAACCAAAGCATTGCGCCACGATATCAAAGCCACTGATGTAATCAGCGGCCCACGTAAGTCTGCGAATGTCTACAGGCGGAGCACGCCGTGGAAGCTCGTGGAAACAAGAAGCCCAGTGAGTTTGCTTACGAGTTCGCTGGGACAATGGCAGGGCCACACAGCGCGTTGCAAAATCGACCTTGAGATGAACTCTGCTATCGCCACCTGTGTGTACTGCGGTATAGGGTTCTGTGTAGGGGGAAGGGGGGGGGGAGGCAGGGAACACTATTTCAGCGGGAATAACACACTACGTTGGACCAGTGCCTCGTAAACAAGTTTCATGTTACATGTAATGAACGAAAAGAAAGGGAACCGTGGGGCCCGATTTTTATTAACCATATCATAAGAAGCCAACAAACAATGACACCAAGGACAACATAGAGGAAATTACTGGTACTTACTAATTGAATTAAAGAAAAGATAAAGTAATGGAAATGAAAGTGGATGAAAAAATTGGCCGCAGGTGGGGAACGATCCCACGTCTTCGCATTATGCGTGTGATGCTCTTACCATTGAGCTACCACACCACCGTTTTCCGTCCACTTTCCGGGGTATTTATGTTTCTTTACAACTAGAACTAACCCTGGGAGTGTTAGCCAGCGCCACCACTCACAAACCTAGACGGTGGATGTGGAACATCCTTTCTGCCACAGGCGTCAAGAGTACGTGATCTTTATGGCTGAAAGCAACTGGTCAATAAACCCACATACGCTACCTGAAGGCATCTATGTTGCCGGATTCGAGCCCTCTTTATGTAATGAACGAGAAGAAAGGGAACCGAGGGGCTAAATAATTCAATTAGTAAGTACAAGTAATTTCCTCTATGTTGTCCTTGGTGTCATTGTTTGTTGGCTTCTTATGATATGGTTAATGAAAATCGGGCCCCTCGGTTACATCAGAGCGTGACAAAAAAGGCAGAAAGACTGGGGACCAAAATGGTTACCCACCAAATTTGGCGGTGAATAGCGGTCAAAATTTTGGAGGTGTCACCAAACTAAAACATCATTTGCATCTGGGCTCCCTAACATGCCGTAGGGAGCCTACATTAGAGCACTGCACGGGCTCGGGCTTACCCGAAAGCCCGAGCCCGGCCCGGGCCGTGTAGAACAGTTTTTTCACGCGCTCGTGCCGGGCTCGGGCACGGCGTGTGCTTTTTGACCCGGGCCCGGGCCGGGCTCAGGCTTTCTGGTGGTGTGCATGTAACGTGCAGCTAGTTATTCTCGGGCGTCTGAACTCTGAAAACCATTATTTTTCGGTCTCGGGCCGGGTTCGGGCCGGTTTCGAGTCGGGCTTGGGCCGGGCTCGGGCCTAAGGTAAAGGGGTGGCGGGCCGGGCCGGGCGGGTAACGTAGATTATTGCCGGGCCCGGGCCGGGCCCGGGTCTCGCCATAAAGGTTTTGATCGGGCTCGGGCGGGCCGCCCAACGTAAAAACGGGCCCGGGCCGGGCCCGGGCTGAAAAAATCGGCCCGTGCAGTGCTCTAGCCTACATGCAACGCAACGCCTACCCTGCCGAGGATGCGAGCGCCATCTGGATATCATTTTCGCAAGTAAACTACCCGAGCGCGCAGCTGTAGGTGTGGTAGAAATGCTGGAAAAGGGCTTTGTGTTTGAGTTTCCTCGTTACAGAATTATGTTTTTTCGTACATTCAAATTACAATACGACACCACCATGTCTGTAGGTTGTTGTTAAGTCGTATTTTACTTTTTTCTGACGGATTTCACTGTGAGAAATTCAATTTTTCTTCACCAAAACCTTGCACCTTGTGGAGGGCCTGCGAGGTTGGGGTGGTTCGGGATAATTTTTCCGCCACGGACGCCGACATCACACACTTCCGCCGACGCCGATTTTCTGTGACACGGGGCGCTATATCGCGTTAAACAACTAAACGCGACGTCGCCTGACACACGTGCACTGTTGTGCTACCTCAAGGCAAACATGTCAAACAATGAGAGACATATGAGAATAGTTACCAAAACTGCCGCCATGGCGGAGCGGCCATGCACCGCAAAAAGGAACACGGATGATAAAAAACATGTATGAAAAGAAATAGCCGGCTGAAGTGCAGAAATATATGTACATCAAAAGCGTGCACACGGAATGGAGGAAGAGGTCAACAAAGTTGGCAACCAAATACAAGGTAATTGAAAGTGCAAGTAGACAACCAGGATTCATTTAAAAAATTGAGAAACAAAGATGCAATGGACAAAAAAAGAGGGCCATTGAGATCGACAAAACCAGAAAAAAATTAATAAATAAGGAGGTAGGGAGGGAAAATCTGTATAATAGCACAAAAACCCGAGCTGGCTGCCTGAGAACAATAACATAACCGAGAAAATGCGCATCTCAGGATTAGACATGTGTGGGCTGCAGGAAAAAAGCCCGGAAACGACTAGGCACATCGTAATGGAATACCAAGATATTCACCCACCAAGACCCACAGGAAGTGTCGACCTTCCAGAAGCATTAAGATTCAAAGAATATGGCGGGATTAACTGGTCAGCGGTCGAGATAAGTAGGAGAGAATTACAGTATTGGCGGGAAAAAAAGCAAAAAACACAGGGATGAGATTGATAGAACCGGAGCCATTGCAACAGTAGGTAATGGTAAAATAGAGTGTTACAGGTTTTAACCATGAAAGTTGAAATCGAGATCAAGATAGGCAAAAGGTTAGATAGTGATAGATGGAATAAACCCTGAATAAACCAAGCAGGCTAAGTGAATATTTAACCCCGCCCCATTTCAGTGGAGATGCCAAAAATAGCATCATCATCGTCATCATTACTGTAACTGAATAGGCCCAGAACAAAATTAGAGGACGCTTAAGCTTCGCCTTTAAGAGTAGAACGCGAAAGCGTTATCGGGAGCCGTTCGCATCGCATCATTCGCACCCAGCAAGCAGGCTTAATTCACTGCAACACCGAACGTGGGAAAGCCAGCTTACAAAGTCGAAGCTTACACGAATCCCCTTAAAGTCGGCTTCACTTTTAAACAGAGATGCATTGCTGAGAAGACGTTTCTCCAGGGGCAATATAAGTCGTGTTATATTAAAATGTGAAGGCCCTAGGACCCTTTTTTTTTTCATTATTTCATTATTTGTTTGCTATTGCCCCGACGCGCGCCCGTGTCGAAAACGCATTTTTGACTTGCCGAGGATGTCAGCGCCAGCTGGACAAGATTTTCGCAAGTAGGCTACCCGAGTGAGCCGGTCTTTTTATGGTAGAAATGCTGGCAAAAGAGGTTTGTGTTTGAGTTTCCTCCTAACAGAATTATGTTTTCTCGTGCATTCAAATAACAGTTCGACGCCAGTTTGTCTGTAGGTTGTGCTTAAGTTGTACTTTACCATTTTTATGACGGATTTCACTGTGAGAAATTCAATTTTTGTTCACCAAAAGCCTGCACCACAACGAAGGGCCTGCGTGGTCCGGGTGGTGGCCCATATGGCCGATGTAATGGGGGATATACTGCCTATGACGCCGAATTCGATGAACGAAGCAATAATATGCAAGCTTTCATACTAAATTTCGGCGGCTACGATTGTTCGTATGCCACAAAGATGTTTTACGTTACAGTTGACGACTCTGGACCACTATTTTGGAGGGATGCCTTTAAAGTAATAATGCCTTTTCGCGCTTTGTCAGTGGTCGGAGCGACGGTCCGCTCACGATATCAACGTGGATAACGCGGGCGGACCATCGCTCTGACCACTGACAAAGCGCGATAAGCGCGAAAAGGCATTATTACTTTAAAGGCATCGCTACAAAATACCGGCCCTGTACTCGCATTTCTAGCGTTTAGTGAAAGCAGTGCCTTACGAGCGTTTACAGCGAAACCACTGCATGCGAAGACCGTCTTGCGCATTTAAGCGAAAGCTTTTCAATGATGCTGAAGTATGCGGTCGAAGCGCCTGCGGCTGTCTTAACTGCTTTTCTTATGGCGCTTACACCAAGAGTTTATTCAAAGGAGCACTTCTCGAGACTTTTTGGGTCGGTTTCCGGCAGGCACTAGTACTTGAACCATCGAACGGCCTGAATTCATTTCGACTTACTTATTCGAATAGAGCCTGCTACCCCCTTCCCCCTCTTCATGTAAGCAAGCTCTTTACTCCGATCGACCCAACCAAGCTTATCGGGCTCTCAATGTCTCCGTCGGAAACTCCAGATGATGTCTGTTCCCTTATCACTCAGCCCTGACTAGCGCATTAATTACATATGCTGGCTTTATCGTATCCTGACGGCTGCAATGCATAGCCGTCCGTCTCGATCTGTCGCCCCAAACGACCGGAATAGCACGGCGTGCCAGCGCGGCGTACACGTTTCACTGTTATCTCGTCAGAGTATTGAGAACTAGGTATCAAGAACTAGGTGACTGTTCTATTGGGAAACGTTGTGATACACGATGCCTGGTACGCGCGTTGTGGAGATAGATAACTTCATTGACCTAAATTTGTCATTTTTTATTTTTCTTCTTTTTGGCATATATATATATATATATATATATAAACTTCATGAGCTACAATTTGTCCGTGACATAGTTTTTTTTCCTTTTTTATATAATTTATGTCCCCGGTTTTTCGATAGCAGCCTAATGACTGTCGCCGCTGTAAAAGAGAAAGCGAAACGAAAACTTGCCCTTAATTTTGTGTGGTTGCGGAATTGCAACTGATGATCTGGTTGCATGCGCAGTTTACAGTTATGAACATATACATACATGAAAGAGCGTAAGATTGGGCGAGTTGGTATTCCATGTCTTGTACTTAATAGCGCATAAAAAGGGACGAGGCACAGATGGACGACGCGGACATACATACACTTGGACTTCACCAAGTGTTCTGTTTTATTATTGTACAAAAATCTGGGCCATGTAATAAAGAAACAACGTCATGCACAATGTACGCCTCACATCTGTACATGCCTATAATAAATATAACGCTATAATTACCAGAGTTCACTAATCTTGACTAACACGGCGACCCGTAACTACCTCCGGCAGCGAACACCAGTTTCGATACGTGTCAGTATTGTCCTCATTAGCTGGGTGCGAACATGATGCGTTCTTGATTCTCGCATGAAGTTTTCAGAAAGCATGAACACCGCCTATTTATGTTTTGGTATTACTAGTCTGCACTCTCCTTTCTTTCGCCTTGAAAGAACTCGCGTCTCGTTCCCTGGGTATGTACCAAAATTGGCATGGAAGGGTACGAATGGTTGACTAACATGACTGATAGGTCATGACATCAATAACATCACATGCTCGTCAGTTACGTCACGATTAACGATAATAAAATCACGTGTGGCGCATACCCACATTGGATATGGGCGTATGAGCCAGGGACAAGAAAGAAAGAAAGAAAGGGAGAAAGAAAGAGAGAGAGAGAGAAAGAAATCACATGGGGCTCATACCGGGGCCGCACATTTCCACTCCACTCCCAGAGTAGAGCTGGTGCGGGGAAAGCTGCGCGGGCACCGGATCACGTGACGTGCTCGACCAATCAGGGTCGTTTGGCGTGTCACGGGGAGGGAAAGGAAAGGGGCTTGGCGCACGCTGCGCCAGGCTTCCCTCGCCACAGATCAGTTTCGGCGTCCGCATGGGAGGGCCGCTCGTCATGCGTTCCGCCGAGGAGCAGGCTGCGTTTGAGCGACGGCGCCGCAAACTGGCTCGGGAAAGGGCTCGTTGTCGATCCGCCGATTTTAGCGAGAGCGCTTCCGACGCCCAGGCGGAACGTCAGCGAAGAGCCGCGGGCCCCGAGTTGTGAAAGTGCGATGTTGAGGCCAAATGTCAGCGAAGAGCCGCCGATCCTGAGTTCAGGGCAAACGAAGCAGAACGCCTGTGACAGCGTGGTGTTGCCATAAGCTTCGCTTACCCCCATTTTATCGACAGGGGAAGGGCTGTTAATTTTTTTCGTCAGCACTTCGTTGGCAATGTTGAAGAGCCGTTCCACGAAAGCGCTTGAGGGTACTGCCGTGTTGTACTTGAGGAAAAGTTGGTTCAATCCTTCAAAGTTCTTCATCTGCGACAGCGGGTAGTCAACTGGTACTAGCAAGTACCGCAACAGCTCATCCTGTGCCTCGGCTGGAAGGGTTAGGTGCCCGTGAGGTATGGAAATTTTGCATCCGCCGCGAAGTCCATCGAGTGGCGCTGCAACCCTGACGGCATGGTTCCTTTCCGGCAGGCCGGCATGGAGGAAATAAACTACAGGAGGGAGCATCACGTGACCATCTTGAACCCTAGTAATTAAAAATTACAACGGAGACCTCACGAAAACAAATGCCCTACAGTCACGTGACAGGCAAGCGGTAGTTCTTTGCGCCTCACGTGGTCGCCCATCCGCCCTGCGTGATGTGCTGCGTACGTGCGTGCGTCTGTGCAATGTCGCGAAACGCTTAGAGAAGCAGCGCCGTTCCCTCTGCCGTTCCTTCATAAACGTAACGAGTTACCGTTACAGTTCCACCGACCCTTAAAGGAACGGTGGCGTTCCTCTGTTCCTCCCAAAAGGAACTATATCCAGAAACGCCGTTCCGTACAACACTGCTCCCTATGTGCGTGTCTGGTTGCACACATCACTTGGTCACATAGACGTGCTTGTGCTCGCGCGTTCGTCGTCGTCTTCTTCCACAGCTTGCGAAAACATTGCTGCTGGCTCTATCTTGAAAGTGATCGTCTTACGCGAAGGACTGACGGATGGATGCACGGAATCTCGGACAGATTTCTCGTTGGGTAACTATAGAAATGCTTACGCCTTTAAAAGACCAAGAGAACGCACCGTCACGGGGCTCCTCTCAGTTGGCTACGCAGCAGTCAGAGCAGCGTTACCCTATAGCCGCGTTTCCTCTTTCGCCGTTGGCAGTCCTGAGTGTTGTGCGCACCTATAGATGTGCGTTCCTGCAAAAAAAAAACACAAAAGAACAAAGCCCCTTTCTTAAAGAAAGATGGTTGAACGCGAAGCTTTCTCACGTGTAAACTGAATCAAAGTCCATCCAAAGCCAACGACCATGCAACGAACCCAAGAAATGCTGAGCGACCCGATGCGATGCATGCGTGATTTGGTTGCTTGTTTAGGATTGTATTTTCTGAACGTCGAAGCTGAATGAAGACACAATTCGTTAAATTGCATATCCTTTATTTTAGATCATGTAGCCGTTGATTACACGCACACACTCACACTTTCACGGACGACTCTACACTTGCACAGTATTGCCTTGTGATTGCTGTGGTAGACGGTCAGATGCTCTGCCGTTGCTGATAAATGAGATCGGCCTTATGGGCACAATCGCGCTCGCGCTTACGTTCGCGTACGGCAGCCTCTTCTGCCGTGCGCTGCACCCACGGCCTACCCATGGTGACGGCCGGGAATGCATTGCGTGACGCGCGTAATGCAATGCAGGTATATACAGTTCGTATGGGTAGCGTGGCGTTGCAGTTATCACGGTTCTTATCGGTACAACTGCGAATATAAACTGTAGTGTTCTACGATACGTATGTCGTGCGCCGTTGTTCTATTGTGTGCGCAGATGCGCAGATAGTTCCATTGTGTAAGTTGGCTTTCCTGCAGTGCGTTTTCGGCGCTCATGGGCGAATAAGTGAGACATAGAAAGCTTCGCTTTAATAAGCAGCTGCGTGCATGTATACAGTGGTCTAGCTGCAAGTCACGAAGAGGGTTATACGAATGTCACACGGCGCTCTTTTGATCGCGATCAAGCCCGATCCGGATCAAATTTCTCGGTCACAATTGGCTCCTTTGCGCAAGCTGCAGGAAGGAGCCAATCGCGGTCGAGAATTTCGATCCGGATCAGGCTCAATCGCAATCGAAATTGGCTGTGTGACACCGGTAATGTACGGTTTCACTTGGATCTCATCCCGTGCACCATCGAGGTGCGACGCATGCAGCGCCACTGGTGGCTCTCTTCGTCACGCCAGCGTAATGAGACGCCTAGTAACTGGCGCACTGTAAAAAAAAAAAAAATACACCCTTAAAAGCGAAAAGGGTGTAAATCGGTCCTTAACTCACGCCCTAGCACCTTCTTTGTATGTAAGGCTGTGAGTTAGAGACCGACTTACACGCTTTTGCGCTTTTAGGCTGTACATTATTTTACAATGCAGGGGTTAGCCAAGGGCCTCTTTCCGCTGCGCAGCAGTAGTTGCCTCGCGTGCTGCGTAATGTCAACAGTGCCAACCCTGCGTGTTTGTAGAACCCTGTCTTTCGAGCCCCAGCAGTCCGCTAAACCTTGCTATTTCTATTCGAAAAGGAGCGCGCAAATGAACGGAACACAGAGTTCCTCTGTGTTCAGGAAGTACGCCTTGCTGTTGCTTGCAATGCTTCGCCCTTCGGGTGAAACTGCCCCAATTTTCAGCTAGATACGTGTAAATTGCAATTTTTCACGCAGGTACTTTCCACCTGTTACGCAAATCCACCTAAATAGGTGGGGCAGTGTTATCTATCCCATGAGACTTTTCAAAGGTGTGTTCGAAACAAAAAATAAAGTAAGACAGGTGCTATACATGTACGCTGTGCGCTATTGTCAGCTAGCACGCGGCAACACATGGAGTTATATATAGTGCAATAAATCATTGGAAGGGCCTCCTGAGTGCTGGTCCATATTAAGTATTCGCTTGAAAGTGGATACCTTGCAATTTTTTTTTTTTTTGGCTTGAAGAAGCCTATAGTTTCAGCGCTTTGTGGTCGCTTTCAGTCGAGTACATGTAATAAATGAAGAACCTAACTAGAAGAGAATTGTCAGAGTTTGCGTGCGCCTTTCAGTCAAAGTGCAGGAAACAGAAAAATTATCAACAATGTCGCCGTTTTTCCCACCATCGGATACGCAACGTCAGAAACTTCCTTTTGTCCTGCAGTATCACTTTCCACTATCATCCATCACACACGGCATACGTTTGGCAGAAAATAAGTAAATAAATAAAGCGAACTTACCTGTGCCGGTGCTGGGTGTTCTTCCTTCAGTCCTCGTCTTTTGCGCTGTGCAGACATGTCGATACAGAGCAAGAAGAAAAAACAGCAAGATTATCTTCGCTCCACGTGGAGCAAGCGAGCTTTAGGTTTGAATAAAAAAATAGTTTGCGATGTTAGATTTCTTTATTTTGTTATAGTTTATCCTTACTTTTGACCTACTTAGGCGTCGTTAGCATATCGCCCAGCGGCCTTGCGCATCGTACCTTGTACGGCGCAGTCTGTTTACCTTCCAGTGAAATCGATTCCTACTGTTACTTCTAGCCGTTCTTTAGCGACGCTTTCTCTCACAGATCTTTGTGAGTTTCTTCGCACTGTTACGTATCTTTCTTGTCACCACGAGTCCAACAAAGCAGCTACACGAGTACTAATGCGTTTATGTAGTCGTTTTATCCTTTCCTGCTTGTTTAGTCATGGACGTCCAGTCTGATGCAGAATACAGAATGTCGTATTAGCAGGCGCTCTTCAACGCTTTTTTTTTTTTTAGTGAATGCACAAAGAAACGCTTTCGGCCAACTCCTACCTGAATGGCCTTCAACCGCAAGAAAAGACCAGTGAAGTTGGGTATACACGCGCTGTCGGTTGTTGAAGTCTCGATCTCATCAACTGTATTCGAAAGACCACCAGACAGACAGACAACGAACTTTATTTGATCCTGAGGAGCTACTGTCAGGACCCCCTAACGGGAGGCCGTTGTAACCGCTGGCCGCGCCCACGTAGAGGACAACGCCATGACGCTCCGCCCTTTCCTGGGCCCTCTGGATAGCCTGGACTTGCTTTCGGAGTACCGTGCTTCTGATGGCCTCCTCCCATTCGGCTTCGCTGGAGAGTAGGTCGTTAGGTAACGCGGGACATCGCCAGAGCATGTGAGCCATAGAGCAAAGGGTTCATTACAGTCGGGACAACCAGGGTCCACGTCTGAGTATATCCTACTAAGGAAGCCCCGCGACGGGAAAGATCCCGTCTGCAACATTCTTAGAGTAGCTGACTGACCTCTGCTGAGCTTCGGGTGAGGAAGAGGAAAAGCTCTCCTGCCAAGTTGGTAATGTTTAGTAATTTCATTAAATGTGAGAAGTGGATCGTTCTGCTGAGTCCCTTCCTGCCCCTCCGGAGCCTCCAGACCGTCGCGGCGCGTGAGTTCTCGCGCACGGTCGTGGGCCACCTCGTTGAGGTTTGGGAAGCCCTCGAGAACGTTCGTCCCCATGTGTGCGGGGAACCACGTAATATAATGAGAAGCGGGGCAAACCCTCTTCTCTAGAATAGAGGCCGCCTCTCGTGCGAGGTTACCCGATTCGAATGCTCTGATTGCGTCTCTCGAGTCGGTGTAAATGTAGAAATGCTCTGGGTCACACAAGGCCAGCGCAACTGCGATTTGCTCTGCTATACCCGGGGTGGCCGCCCTTACTGAGGCGGATGAGCGAAGCACTCCCCGCCCGTCTATAACCGACAACGCGAACATTCTCCTGTTGCCGTATTGCGCCGCATCGACAAAGAGCGAAGAGTCTATGTCATCCCTAACTCTCTTCAAGAGGGCTCGTGCACGGGCTTTACGTCTACCCTCGTTATGATGTGGATGTACATTTCGCGGGAAGGGCCCCACCATGTAGGTCTCTCTCGTTTCCCGTGTCAGTGTTATCCGCCGTTCCTCCATTATCCTAGGAGCCATGCCAACCTCGTCAAGGATTCGCCTGCCAGCCTTGGTCGACGACAGCCTGACCACCTGGGCAGTGACCTGTGCCTCTATGATCTCGTCTATGTTATTGTGCATTCCGAGTTGATCTAGCCTGTCGGAGCTCGTGGCAATCGGCAAGCCTAGCACTTTCTTGATGCTCTTGCGCATGAGGGTATTTAACTTGGTCTTTTCCGATTTCGACCACACTAGAGCTGACGCCACATAGTTAATATGGCTCATCAGAAATGCATGGTACATCCGAAGGAGGTTGTCCTCACCTAACCCCTTCTTTCGGTTGGACACCCTAGCGATTAACCTCAACATGTTCTCCGTCTTGGCTGTAACGTGGGTAATTGTTGTGGCATTACAGCCCCTCGAATCTATGAGCAGGCCTAGGATCTTGACTGAGTCGACTCTAGGAATCTTCTGCCCATTATTCGCGTATAATGCCACGGGTAGCTGGTCGAGCGGTGTCAGACCCCTAACCCCTTGCCTCGCCGGTCTGTAGAGTAACAGCTCCGACTTACTCGGAGACAGCTTGAGACCTGTGTCCGCGAGGTAAGCCTCTGTCTCGTCCAAGGCCGCTTGTAGAGCTTGCTCCATTTCTGCTAGGGAGCCCCCTGGGCACCAGATAGTGATGTCATCTGCGTACAGAGCGTGACCTATGCCCGGGAGGCCGCCCAGCCTTTCTGAAAGACCCTTCATGACTATATTGAAGAGCAGTGGCGAGATGACTGATCCCTGGGGGGTACCTCGAGCCCCCAGTTCATACACGCTCGACCGAATCTGCCCCACTTCAATAGTAGCGGTTCTATTCATGAGAAAGGACCTGACAAAGGCCTGGAATTTGACTCCCAGGCCTGTCCCGGCCATGGCCTGCAGTATGTATCGATGTAATACTGTGTCAAACGCCTTAGTGAGATCCAGGGCGAGAATCCCCCTCACGTCCCGAGTGCCGCTATCAAAGATTTGCTTCTTCAGCATCAGCATAACCTCCTGCGTCGATAGGCCGGGCCGAAAACCCACCATATTATGTGGGAAGAGGTCCATGCGCTCTATGTACCCAGAAACCCTGTTCAAAATGGCGTGCTCCGCTACCTTGCCTATGCACGAGGTCAGTGATATCGGTCTCATGTTGTCCAAATTAAGGGGCTTTCCAGGTTTTGGGATGAGTATCACCGATGCCTCCTTCCATCCGTCGGGTACCTCTCCTGCCTCCCATACCTTGTTAACCTCCTTAGTTAGTAGTTGCACTGTCCTATCGTCCAGGTTACGTAATAGCCTGTTAGAAACCTTATCCGGACCCGGAGCCGATCTGCTATTCAAATTGTGGAGCACCGCCCTGATCTCCGATTCTGTGAAGGGCGCGTCCAGCTCGTCCACCGTCGCACACTCGATCTGCGGATAATCTTCTTCCTGCGTCGGCCCTATGGGGAGGTATCTATCCGCGACGGCATTCAAAAGCGACTGTTCAGTACCACCCTCCTGTTTGTGCCTGTGTATGACTTTACTAAGTGTTTGTCTTTGATTCCCCTTAGCCTGCGCGTCACCCAGGAGGTGCTTGAGGAGGTTCCACTTCCCTCCTGAGCGCATGGATCCGTCTACTGCCGCACAGACCTCGTCCCATTGTAACCGATTGAGTTCCGTGCAATATCTTTCGATCTCTCTATTAAGCTCCGCAACCTTTTTCCTCAGCCTGCGGTTTAGCCGTTGTGTTTTCCACCTCATCAGAATCGAGGATTTGGCCTCCAGCAGGTGCGCTAAGTGCGGGTCCATTCTTGGGACTTCCGCTTGCGTCTTTACTATTGCAGTAGCCCTCTCTACGTCTTCCGTGAGCGAGTCAATAGCCTCGCCAAATGAGGAAATGTGTTCGTTCGCTCCTTCCTAATTTTTTCTAAACACATTCCAGTCCGTCACTCGAAATACCCTGGTAGGTCGGGCGTCCACACTTAAGGTTACTGCCGCTATGAAGTGGTCACTGCCCAGGTTTTCCTGCTTATTGACCCACGTGATGTTACCTACGTTTCTTACACATGCCAAATCAGGTGTTGTGTCTCGCGCAACCGACGTGCCCAGCCTAGTGGGGAACCCTGGGTCCGTGATTACTGTAAACGCGAGATCATCCAGGATCCTCACCAGATTCTTTCCTTTTACCGTCTGTCTGACGTAGCCCCATGCACTATGAAGGGCGTTAAAGTCCCGGCAACTATCAGGGGAGAGCGCTTGGCTATCGACGTCGCCTTCCTAAGCAGGTACTTAAACGTCTGTCTCTGGTCTGACGTGGGCTATAAACATTAAGCACAAAGACGCTCTGCTTAAGCCAACCGTGCGGTATAACCTCCACGAAAAGGGCCTCCATCTTACCCCGTCCAGAATGAATTTGATGCTCAATAAAGGGTAAATTTTTTTTGATCATCGTGGCTAATCCTCTTCCTCCCTCGTTCCTGACCGACACAGTTTTGAAGCCAGAAAGGGTAGGGACATCACATAATACTTTTTTTACCGAATGCGACATACAAAAGCCTAATCTGATACCGTTAAATTTTACTCGGTGTAGTCGCGAAAAACAGGGGGCTGAATTCAGAATGCTTTTCTTTCGTAAGTGCTCGTTGCCATTGGTCGGTCGCCTTGTCATTATAATAACGCTTCCAGCGTCGCGATTGGCCGGAATCTTATCTTACGAACAATGCCGTCGTAAGAGCTTTTTGTACCTACAGGCCAAGAATTCCAGTTATTGTTGATCGTTAATGCATCGTATACCTGAATGCTTGCATATATAAGATGTATCGCGTGTGATTAGCTGTTGCACCCACCTCAGTGGCTATGGCTGCTGAACAAGAGATCGCGTGTTCAGCTCCCAGACGCGTCGACCGCATTTCCGTGAGGACATAATGCAGCAACGCTCGTGCACCGCGCTTTGGTGGCACGTTAAAGAAAAAACAGGTTATCGAAATTTGGTCTAATCCTGCGCCTCCCACAACATCATCCCTCATCGCTGTCGCCGTCTTTCTTCCCCCGCTGCGCTCCGCATTCGCGCTTTCATCCTTCGCTGTGTTCGTTCGCTCGGTTACGAGGGACGCCGACGCTCGCCGCGGGAACGGGTGCCTGAGAGCTGGGCTCTAAAAGTCTTTTGGTTAACCTCCCTACCTTTCCTTCTTCGTTTCTCTCTCTCTCTAAATGTCTTGTTCGCCTTCGGAAAGACACTGCTTTTCAAGCTTTGCGCTATAGATAGCCTGAAGCTCCTTTTTTTTTTTGAAGATGTTGCAGGTGATGTAAAAAAATCCGCTGTACGGATGCGCTTGACATCAAAGCCCAGTCGTGCTTGAGAAAAATTTCTGAAAGGCAGAGGTATACATCAATATTGATATCACATTTTGGTCCCCACTGTCGTACTCAAGGTAGGCGCATAGTGCAGTTGAGCTTTTCCACTGCTGTCCACCGGCGAGTTGTATAATGAAAAAAAATGTTGTCTTGTGGTCAGGCACCATGATCTTATCGTGTCCTGCTGACGGCCGTCACGATGATGGTTCGTAAAATGTCCGTACACGTCCTGACTTAGCGCATATCTGCCGCTGCAACCAGTCAATTCTGAGTAAAGTATCTTGAAATGTATCTTAATCTTAGAGAGAGTAGAAAATAGCACCAGAAAGTGTTTAGGAATTATAGTGCTAAATATTGTTGTGCAAGAGTATTTTGGAAATACTAAAATACTCACGAAAGTATATAAAAGTACAGGATTTTGAGTACAGTGGTAAAGATGTCTGCAAGTCTGACTTAAAATATGGAGGCAACAAATAAGGTTGGTGCTTCTTTTATGTGAAGGCAAATAAATGTAGCGTCCACCTGCGCCAGCGTTGTCCGGCAGGAACAGGTTTGTCTAGAGACGTGGAGGTGGCTGTTGCGGTTGGGGCGCTGTCGCTTTAATATTTCAGGCTACGCACCTTTTGTGTCACCTTGGCGGTTGATTGACCAAGAATGGGCTCATACCAATATCACATACCCAGTGCCGAAGTTGTCTGTTCGAACACACATATCCAGTGAACCACGTAGTCTGCTTGGCAAAACAGTAGCCAGCCTCACCTCCACTCGCACTCACTCGCACTCACACTCACGCCTTTGAAATGAGTGCGAGTGAGTGTGAGTGAGTGCACTCATGAGTGAGTGCGCCGACCTATGTAGCCAGCACATACATACATTATGAACCAAGTTTACTCTCCTCCCATACTCGGCCAGAAACCTACAATCCGTAAAGTAGGGAGGGAAGAGGCAAAAAAAAAGCCATCACTTTAAAATACACATAAAATGGGCACAAAAGTTTGAAAAACTAAATAACTGAAGGGTACTGGTTTGGGTTAGTTGGTAACGATTCATGATAAATGTTATTTGCGCAAAAGTTGAAACGAGGACTCCGAGACGACAGGCACAAGCGCTTGTGTCTGTCGTTTCCTAGTCCTCATTTCAAGTGGTGCGCAAATAGCATTTATCATGAAATAACAGGAGCAAACTGGTAATAATTAGGAAACTGTGGGGCCCTATTGAATCCGGCTAAACTTCCGACAGCTATCGTTTGTACTCTAACATTTCGCGATGATTTCAGGGAAGCTATTGATACATTGATCCCTCTAGCTTTAGCGTTTTTTGAGGGTGTGCGAATATTCTCGAATAACGAATCGAATGGAGTCCTATTCGATTTGGTTTTTGAATTGAATATTTTTAATAGCTTTCTAATATTTTAAAATGTCAACTGCGCGCAATCAAACGTAAAATTGGAGCAAAAGTGCGACAATTTTCATCCTCGCGGGAATAACGTAGCGCGTAAAACTTGAGAATTTACGTAGTTCCAGAGGTTACATAGTGCAACAGGCTACCTTACAGGGATCATTCGCACTCTCCGACGAAACTATTGACCACCTGCTGTGCCACTGTCCACGGTATGCTCCAAGAAAGACAAGATCTTGCTAACGCGCTAAAAAAACTGGACGGTCGGACGCTTTCCGTGCAGGTGCTGCTGGAACACCACCCCCATCGCTCGTCGGCCCATAAAGCGGTGAAGGCACTTTTGTGCTTCTTGAGGACGACGGGCTTGTGTCAACGTCTGTGACTATTAGTGCACTAACACACTCGTCAGCGAACTAACCGCTCATTTCTCTTCTTTCCTTCCCTCCTCTCTCTCCCTGTCATCTTTGTGTTCCCTCTTCCCATTCCCCCGGTGTAGGGTAGCCAACCGGACGTTATCCTGGTTAACCTCCCTGCCTTCTGCCTTTCTCTTATTTCCTCCCTCCGAAAAGTCCTGTATATGAGAACAAATTTCTTAATTGTTCCTAATGCTCGATTCGTGCATTTTGATAAACAAAGCTTGATAATGCGCAGTGTGGTTAAAGAAACTTGCTAGGCTTATAAATACTAGGATGTGAATACCTCTTTACATCCATTGGGAAAATGGCTGCTTCTTATTAAAAAAACTACTCGGAAATGTTCGATATTCGATTCGATTTGATTCGCTTCTGACACTAGTCTATTCGTATTCGATTCGTATTCGATTCGGTATCAAAAATTGCTATTCGTACAGCCATGTCGTTCTGAGTTGATAACAGCGGCGTCAAGCTGTGAACAGGGCCTGATACGCTCTTCTATACTTCCTGCAGATCACGGTTCACGCAGCTGCACGAAACGCCTTGGAGAAGTCGGACAACCGCACGTGCTTGCATGTGCCATCGTCTCTGATACCGGTGACGAAAGGAGGCGTTCCAGTCAGCGACGCACGTGATCTACACCAGGGACTACCCGGATGCATCATCATGTTATAGAGGAAATCCTTGCTGATTAGTTTTGACACTTAGCAGTCGTCGACGAGGTGTGAACAAGGCCTGATACGCTTGTCTACCTTACTGCAGGTTGGTGGAAAGCACTCATACATTTCTTAATCTTTTTTTTTTCTTTTTTTTTTACTGAGTCGTCGCTGCTGCCAAGTTGATTTCAAAGCGTGCTACAGTGTGAAATGGCGAAATATTTTACCAAGCTTACAGAGGATATCCACGCCGATCTCGTCAAACTCAAGGGAGAAGTATCTCAAGAACTTCAAACCTCGAGAGAAAGTGTTGAGCGCTGCCTACGGACAGTGATGAGAGGTCTGCGCCCTAAGCAGAAAGACATTAATCTGTCGTACCCTATTCGCAGACAGACATTGATGAGCTCAAAAAGAAACTAGACATTGAAATTTCTAAGAATAGTCAACTGGAAAAAGAGAACCAGGAACTGCATGCCAGATACGCAGCTCTTGAGAAAAAGACTCAAGGGTCGGGGAGGCTAGAGCACTGCACGGGCTCGGGCTTACACGAAAGCCCGGGCCCGGCCCGGCCAGTGGGCCGGGTAGGGCCGGGTAGGGCAGTTTTTTCACTGGCTCGGGCCGGGCTCGGGCACGGCATGGGCTTTTTGACCCGGGCCCAGGTCGGGCTCGGGTATTTCGACGGGGGCCCGGGCCGGGCTCGGACTTTCTGGTGGTGTGCATGTAACGTGCAGCGAGTTATCCTCGCGCAGTCTCGACTCTGAAAAACCTGTTGCCCGGCGCACCTGGAAGCTAGCAGTGTTACTCCTGTGTACTACTTCCCTTTTCTTCTTCCGTCGTATTTTGCGCCGTTTGAACAAAATGTAAAACTCCAGAAAGACCAAAGTCGCCTCAAACCAAAGGATGTCATTGTATTCCTTGCCTAAATGAATGTAATTAATGCTTTCAGCGCGGTGTAAGCGCGTTCGCGACTTGCTGATTCTTTAAAGGCAACGACTGGTAAGATAAGATAATTCGTCACGCGGCTTAAATATGGCACTGCGTTGATCCATGATTGCACGCATGTTCTGAACCGGCCGCCTAGCAGCAGCGCATTACGCTGCACCACGGAGGAACGAGAAGCTTTCTTTCTCCATTTACTCCATCCATGCGCTGCGCTCACGGCCTGTCGTGGCCGCGCTTCGGCTATAGTGTACTAGAATACGGTTGAGTGGGACGAGCCGCTGGCGCGGCGCATGCTTTGCAGTGAGGCGCCCGCCGTGGAAAAATACTGTGGCGGCGTGGCGATAGAAGTGGATTGGACCGCATCAAAGTCGCGCCGTTGGTAACTGCTGGCGATACTGCTCGGCAGGGTCATTCGTACTACTTCGCGCGCTGGTATTTCCGTTCAGACCGCTCAAATGGTGTTCATAATTGCATGTGACATGTCATTTATGCCTTAAGAATACATTCCTTTCATTCTCTTCTTTATTTTATTTTTTTAATGCCACTCGGTGGTCTTTCTCGCTCTCAGGTCGGGTTCGGGCCGGTTTCGAGCTGGGCTCGGTCCGGGCTCGGGCCTAGGTAAAGGGATGGCGGGCCAGGCCGGGCGGGTAACGTAGATTATTTACGGGCCCAGTCCGTGCCCGAGCCGGTCCCGGGTCTCGTCATAAAGCTTTTGGTCGGGCTTTTGGTCCGACACGGGCCCGATGTAAAATCAGGCCCGTGTCGGGCCCGGCTGAAAAAATCGGCCCGTGCAGTGCTCTAGGGGAGGCGACAGACTCTTGCCGAACAATATTCACGCAGTACAAACCGCGATATCCAATCTCGTAAGGCAAGTTCGCGAGGCTATCACAAGCGTAGGGTTTCCAACTTAGGCACAACAATTGGTGGGCTCATTCTGGAGTCTGACATTGAAAGCTGTCCCCGTGGGCCAATTCCTAGACCAAAAAAAATGCTCGGTAGGTGTTACACTCTTGCAACACAAGGAGGCGAAAGCCTGCTGCACATTTGGTAATGCATGAAGTTATACAATCGAGGCTAGACTTCTTGCAATGCATAATGAGCCGCAATGCGAAGTACACGTGTGGCACTAAGGCGACCTCCTGAACGCCACATATGAACACTTAATGTGGTACCTAAAGTGCAGGTTGTTAGTGCACGCACTAGGCGCACCTTTAGTAAGCCAGAAGCGTGGAGTAAGCGTTCACGGATCATTACGAGAATATCTTTCAGTCTCACAAAGTAGTTAAGAGTGAAGCTGTAACGGAAAATTTTATTTCGTTGCTGCCAAAGCTCAGTCAAGAAGAATACGATGACGTCGACAGAGGCATAATTATCAAGGAAGTGGAAGCAACCATTGCTTCGCTAACTAAAGGCAAAACTCCTGGGCCTGATGGCTTGAGTGCGGAATTTTATCAGTGCTTTTGCTCTATATTGGCTCCCTTTCTGCTTAAAGTGTATGAAGAAGCTTACAGAATTGGATACCTACCTGCCACGCTCTATCAAGGGCACACAGTACTTATCCCAAAAAGCAGTGATGCAACAAAATTGCAGAAGGTTGAGGGATATCGCCCCATATCACTTTGCAACGTGGATTATAAAATATTTGCTAAGATATTAGCTAGTCGCGTTCAAGAAGTAATTCGATCATTGGTGGGAGACCATCAAACATGTGGCATTAGAGGAAGATCAATTCCGACAAATATCCACGTTGCACGGTCTGTGCTAGAGTGTGTGACAGAAAGTGTGGGTCAGGTTGCAATAGTTCAGGTTGATTTGGCAAAAGCATTTGATAAAGTTAATCACTGCTTCTTGTTTAGTGTTTTAGAGCACATAAACATTAGGATCTCTTCTTTTTAAAGGCATCTCCATGTGTTATGTTAATGGCACAACAAGGCTAAATGTTAATGGTTGTCTATCTGACTCTATCTACCTCAGGGCATCGGTAAGGCAAGGATGCCCTTGTCTCCTCTATTATTCGCTTTGTACTTGGAACCGCTTTGTGCACGAATTTTGAAGGATCATACCTTTCACGGGTTCAAATTGTTATCCAATGAGGTCCTGGTACTTGCCTATGCAGATGACATAGCCTTCTTCTGCGCTGACAAGAAAAGTGTGGAGACCGCCCTTGCCATAACGCAGCAGTTTTGCTCAGCTCAACAGTGAACTTTGAGAAGAGTTCAGGATTTTGGTTCGGTCTATGGTGTACAATGCCAACTCATTTCGAGGGTATTCAGTGGAGGCAAGCGTGCCGTCAAAGTACTTAGGTGTACCGCTCTCTCAATATCGCAACAGAAATCCACACTGGATAGCGGAAGTTGCAGAAGTACAACGTAAGGTTAACAACTGGCAGGGGCGGCAGTTGTCCATATTTAGCCGAGCTGAAGTTTGCAATCTGTTTCTAGCAGCTCGACTTATGTATGTCCTGCAGGTATTACACTGCTCGCGACTTAGGTTGCAAGCTTTCCATCGTGTGTTTGCTACCTATATATGGAGCTCATGTGTTGAGGCCATGCGGCGTGATAAACTTTTTCTTCCTCTTGAAAGTCGTGGTCTTGGCCTAGTTCACCTTTTTGTTAGGCAACTTGTCTCCCGGTTATTCTTCTTTCGTGATGTAAACAGTCCTTTTCTAAAAGAGATGTTACAACTTCGATTAATGAATTACCTCCCAGAAAAAGTTGTGTCGTCATCTGTCAGAGATGCACCACCTGCTCCTTGGGGCTTCTTGAAAGAGGTTGTTGAAGGCTTTCGCTTTCTTAAGGCTCGCTTTAGCTTGGATTAAATTTTCACTGCATCTCGTAAAAAAATTTCTGCTGCACTGATAGACACATTGTTTCCTGTTCCCCATTACCGTGCGCCTTATTGGGAATGTTGCTACTTAGATGTACTCAAGCGTGCCCGTCGAATGATCATTCCTCCAGGGATCAAAACTTTTTTCTTTAACTTACATTCGGCAACCTTCCTGTCAAAACCTGGTTAGAAAAAAGGGGCTGTTTCGTGCCGTGGTCTACAAACTGTCGTTTGTGTCCACATGCTGAAACGATTGATCACTGTTTTGTCGATTGTACGGATGCCGTGTTCTTCTGGGACATTCTCCAAAGAACACTTAAAAAGGATTTAGACATCACACCATACACAATTCGTTTCTTACCTTTTAAAGATCCCTGTGACTCACCATATGACATGTTCATAGTACTTGGTCTACATAGTCTCTGGCGCAATAGAATGTGTGACAGGCACGCTGAACCACCGCGAAGCACTCGGTCGTTTTTTCGGGAATCGGCTGCCTACGTTCGTAGTGTGTACGCTACTCAAGAAACAGTGCCGGACTGGATGCCTTTATTGGACGCGTGCACATGCTTGCCTGACTTTTGAATATGTACCTGTAGCGCCTTGTTTCTTGTGTTGCTGAAGATACTGCTCCCATGCAATAAAGAAAAAAAATAAATAAGCGTCCATGGCTTCGGGGAAGCGTCAATAAATAAAAAAAATGGCTTCGGGGAAGCGCGCTCGTCTCGCACGTCGGAGGCCTGGGTTCGATTCCCACCCAGACTGAAATGTACCAAGTTTTGTTTTCAAAGCCACTAATATGCATTGTTTATAGGAACCTCCCTGAGAAATGTTACGTCAATCCCAGTATTTTTTTTATTTATTTTTTTTGCCACGTAAGCCATTTTTCGTCACGGCCCATTTTCTCCGAAATCACCGCCAAGCGCATGCCAAGGGCACCACCAACATATGCTGCCTGAATAATATAGCAGTGCAGTTCAAGTCTCGCGCAAAGCGTGTTGCGACACTACAAAAGGCAAAGAAGGCACGGTTAACGAACAGCGGCGTCGGAGTCGACGGCTCAACTCGTATATACGTGAATGAGCATTCGATGACCGAGAACAAAAGACTTCTGGGTGCGGCAAACGCCAAGAAACGGTATGTTTCCTGGAAGCACGTTTGCACGAAGAACGTCGTTGTCCGTGCGCGCAAGACTGACGGCTCCGAAATTGTCAGAATCTACACTGAATCTGATCTTTCAAAGATGACACGAACACTGCGCCTGCTTGCGCACACACACACTCATTCCTTTTTTTTTTATTATGATGACACCACCCTCTTTAGACCCGCTTAGTTTAAGCAACCTTTTCCAGTAAATAACGATAGCTGCTTTCGAATTCTACAGCTGCATATGCAGTCTGCCTTGAACGAAGCTAATCTACTGGCTTCCCTTCTATCTAGCTTCAGTATCTATTTCGACTGTGATCTTGCTATCAGAAACGTGGTAACGCTACGATGCTGACATCATCCTAATTCCTGGATACGCCTCGTTTTACCTAAATCGATCTATGAATAGCGGGGGGGAGGGGGGGGGGGGGCATTGTCTTGGTGAAAGAGGGCTGCGCATGCGTCCTCTATCTGAACACTGTTTGATTAGCAGCAGCATTGAGAATTCCTACGTACTGTTCAATCTTGCCGTTTTTCTTTCGCTGTCCTCCACCGCCCCTCCTGACCATTGACCTGGTTTTTGTTGTTGTTTTTTTTTTACTTTGAGTGTGAAATAGCACTCCTTTCTGATTGCTTTCATCCTACCTAGGTAGAAAGGGGGGGGGGGGGGGGGGGGGGGGGGGGGGGCTTTATCATCGACTTATCCGCCAGCCGTCCAGTACAGCAGCAAATGCTGGTCTTAATTGAGGTTGCCAATTTTATCAATGTAATAAATAGCCCAACACGCATCAGAACAATCTTCTCTTCAGCTTCAGATTATTTAATTACTAATCATGCCGATGCTTGCCATTCCAGACGTTTTGCTGCTGACATCCTGACATCAATGATCACTCGCCTGTTTTTCTACGAGTTCAAAAATGACTCTTCCCAGAGGCCCCTGGAAAATTACGGCACCAAGTAATTTCGCAAAGAAGTCTTGCCATATTTAAATACAAACTTGCACTGTGGACTGGGGCCCTCATTACGAGAAAACCACGTGTGAGGGTGGGTACAGCCTATTTCTTCGTATTTACTTGCCCATCTACAACGATTGCTTCCCGTTCATCGATATAACACCTTGTAAAAAAAAGCACGTAAGCTTTGGATGACAGCTCAACTTATCCGTCTTGTATAAAAAGAAGCACAAACTATTAGCTAAGTTTCTCAACCCTACAAAACCAGAACTTATCACTAGTTTCAAATCTCTAAATAACAAAATAAAGTGATATCCAGTCTGCTAGGAATGACTACTGCGACGATTTTTTAACGTAGCTCTATTGCGTAAACCAAAGGATAAATGGAAATACCTAAATGAATAATTAAACGAAAGTACTACCCGGCACTATGAAGCCTAATCATGGAAGGACAGGAACTGCATGGTCCATGTTTAGCCACTGCTTTCAATAAATGTTTTTGCCAGGTCGATGACAGCCGTTATACTCCTAGAATATTTCGCTTTCTAGGCTATCAATTACCAAATTCGATGTTTTTTTTAGCAACCGTTGAAAGTAAGGTTTATTATATCTTTAATGGATTACGAGGTACTTGCAACCTTGACGCATTTCATATCCAAAAGAAGGCAGGTAAACCATGTATTGTCCTTTCTCGTGCCATGTCTAACACATATATAATATTGTACTGATCATTGGACCATTCCCTGCAGACATGCCACTAGCAAGAGTTGGAGCCATTTACAAGTAAAGAGATAGGAATTTGTTGAGCAATTACAGGTCTATATCCACACCTCCATTTTTTTTCTAATGAATTAGAACAAGTGATTCGCGGCCGCCTTATTGGTTCTTTCCTTAAGCCCTCCGTAATTACTGGCGTATGACTTCAACAAAAAATTGGAGGACGCTTAATTAAGCTTCGCCTTTAAGAGTAGAACGCGATAGCGTTATCGGGACCCGTTCACATCGCATCGTTCGCATCCGGCAAGTAAGCTTGATTCACTTCAACACAGAACGTGGGAAAGCCAGCTTACAAAACCCAAGCTTACACCGATCCCCTCAAAGTCGGCTCCACTTTTAAACGGAAATGCATTGCTGAGAAGACGTTTTTCCCGGGGCTATATAAGCCGTCTTATTGTAAAATGTGAAGGCCTTAGAGCCTTTTTTCATTACTTTATTAATTGTTTGCAATTGCCCCGTCGCGCGCGTGTACAAAACGCATTTGGCCGGCCAAGTCCCAATTTGACCTGCCGAGGATGCCAGCACCATATGGATAAGATTTTCGCAAGTAGGCTACCCGAGTGAGCCGGTGTTTTTATGGTAGAAATGCTGGCAAAAAAGATTTGTTTTTGAGTTTCCTCGTAACAGAATTTTGTTTTCTCGCACATTGAAATAACAGTCCGACGCCACCATGTGTGTAGGTTGCGCTTAAGTTGTACTTTACCATTTTTCTGACGGATTTCACTGTGAGAAATTCAATTTTTGTTCACTAACAGCTTGCACCACGACGAAGGGTCTGCGCGGTCGGGGTGGTTCATAATGGTTTTCTCCTGCACTAACACCTTGCGCCACGCAGAGGGCCTACTCGGTCGGGGTGGTTGCGGATGATTTTTTCCGCCGCTGACGCCGACGCCGGGTTTTAGAGCAACAAAACACGCTCTGCTTGATCAGAAAGAGTTTATATTATTACTAACTTCAATTTCTTACTCAATTTCAGTCACAATTTCTTACTCTAGGCTTATTTGTGGACTTTCGCAAGACGTTCGATAAGCCCAACCACGACATTCTTTTCGCAAAGCTTGAGCACTATGGTGTACGCGGGCATGCATTAACGTAATTAAATCATACCTTGGTTCTCGCTTTCCGTATGTCGTGCTAAGTTGTTGTTAATCTCAGTTTCAACGCGTTACAGATGGCGTGCCGTAAGGCAATCTCCTAGAGCCTCTTCTCTTCAATATTGTGTTAATGATGTAATCAACATCAGTGAGGAGGCTAAATACATTATATACGCAGATGGACCTCTTTGTTCTTTTTTTCTTCTGCAGATAACATGATACTGCTAACAGGCACAGCTAATGGGGTTTACGTCCTTAACGCAATAGTCGTCACACAATTCATTAAAAATAAATAAGGAAATACAAAGGCTGTCATCTTTCACTCAAGAAACAAGCAAATATCAAACCCGCCGCCTCTTGTGGTAAGTAACACTGATGTTGAATGTGGTGAAGAATTTACATTCCTGGGTATACCGGATGTTTCAAAATTAAGCTTTACGGAATTTTTTTTTCATCCCCTGTGGCAGGTAGCATAATTGTTATCGTAGAACTGGGTTATTCGAAGAGGCGCACATTAGTAGCACGAGAAATCGAAACACATATTCAAATAATTAGCAACAATTGACTAATGAACTTCCTAATTAATTACTTTACGACACATATTGCAAATTACGAATTGTAGCCGGCGAGTTTGCAAGACGCATCCACTTGAGATGAATTTCCAGGATGACACCAGTTTCGAGATATTATTTCCCAAAGCGTGGAACGATATACATGGGCATTCCAGTTACTTTTGGGCTCAAAGTATAAAACAGCGTTTTGATAAAAAATAAGTGAGACAACAGTGCATTTTTACGGTGAGTTTGATGGTGCATATCTCCAAACTGGTGTCATTCTAGAAATTCATTCGATGTGGATAGGCCTGATAAGCTCAACGGCTACAATTCGTAAATTGCAATATGTGTCGTAAAGTATTAACTAAGAAGTTAATTAGTGAATTTTTGTTAATTTGTTGAGTATGTGTTCTGATTTCTTGTGCTACTAATGTCCGCCTCTTTGAATAACCCAGCTCAACGATAAGAAGTATGCTATCTGCCACAGGCGATATTTAAAACTACCGTAAAGCTTAATTTTGAACACCTGGCAGTTCGCACTGCTACTATGACATATGGGACACCAATAACAGCAAAATGTTTATCGCTCTCTCCAGGTTTATTAGATATTCTTTCATTCAATAAACACATTTTACGAAAGAAAAATAAACTACGTACTATGATTTCTTTTATTCTTGCGTAAATTATTGTTTTATGGTAACACACCACTATATAAAACATACCAATATCGCTAGTTCTTCTAAAGAAAACGCTCCGAATAATTGCCAACACACCTTATCAAGCCCCAACTCATCACCCATACGTTTGCAATATAAAATTCCGCCAATGAATCGGCTGTTTCAGTACAGGCTTGCGTGCTTTTACAAAAAAGTTGTCGCAGTTTCACCTGAAAGGCGAAGCATCAATTGCGATAGCAAATTTGTAGAGAGCTATACGGAGTAATGATAGTAGCTTTATCAGCTGTATAAACTTCGACATGCAGCAGCACCGGCAACACGCAGAACTGTTGTCGACGCCGTCGGCGTTTTGCCCGCGTTCGCACAAAATGCGTGCGGCGTTGGTAACTGTTGCCGGAGCCTCTGATATAAATAGGCACTTGGTGCCGCAGCTAAACGTCGCCTCCTTTCCCCCCCCCCCCCCCCCCACGGCCTTTCGCGCGTCGGAAGACGGCGCGTTTGCTCTACATATATGGTGATTGTAAAGGAGGAAAGAGACGCCTACTTCTGCAGCCCTTAATGAATGAATGAATGAAAAACTTTATTTTTACAAAGGAGGTTTCCCGGCGTAGGTGGAGCCCTCAGTCCAGGGCCCCTGTGGCCTTTGCCATCTTGCGAGCTCTGTCGATCAGCTTGAGCTGTTCTTCAGGCTTCGAGCAGGATAGCGCAGCCTCCCACTGCTCCGGTGTTGGTGTTTTGTGTACTGGCGCTACATTTGGTTTTTGGCAAGCCCATGTAACGTGGTAAAGCGTCGCGCGTTCCCCGCATAGCGGGCATTTATTGTCATATGTTGCCGGATAGATTTTGCTGAGTAAACTCAGATTGGGGTATGTATTAGTCTGCAGTTGTCTCCAGGCGACCGACTGCTCTCTACTAAGGTCTTTGTGGGGAGGGGGGTAGATCCTCCTTAGGGCTCTTTGATTTTCTAAAGTTGCTCCATAGCGTCTGGTGACTGTGTCCAGTTCCCCGTCGTGGTGCGCCCCCCGGTTGGCGTATGCTCGGGCGTTGGCGTCGGCACGCTGGTTCCCTGTCACAGTCTCATGGCCTGGTGTCCACGTAATGAAGCATCTCGAGAAGGTGATTTTTCTCCTCTTGAGTATGCGGATGGCCACAGTGGATATTCGTCCACTGCTGTACCTTCTGCACGCTTCTTGCGAGTCCGTAAGTATTTCTGTAGTGGCCTCTTCGCCCTGGTGGGTGATGGCGAGTGCGATTGCCGCTTCCTCAGCCTCGAGGATGTTGTTGCCTTTGATCGAAGCGCAATTGATTTCCCTAAGCTGGTGATCAACAACGCTGACTACCGCCCCGGAGTGTTCCTTGTATGTGGTCGCGTCGACGTATAACACGTCTTTTCTCCCCACGAAATATCTTTCGTGTGCTTCCGATCTTGCCTTTCTTCTGGCCTTGTGTATTTTAGGATGCATGTTTCTCGGTATCGGGCTGATCTCAATGATCTCTCGAATATCTTTAGGTATGCTATCCGTGCTGCTAATTTCTCTGCAAGCATCCCTCATGCCCAGTATCTTCAGCGTGTTCCTGCCCGTGGGGGTCTGCATGAGTCTCATTTTCTGCGCGAGAAGGTGAGCTTCGATGTGTTCTTGCACTGTGTTGTTTATGCCCAATTTAAAGAATTTCTCCGTCGAGGTGTTGACCGGCAGTCCGAGAGCGCATTTATAAGCTTTCCTAAGGATTGCCTCCAATTGTTCCTTTTCCTGCTCGAGTGGGGTTTGATAGGGGACACTGTATACAATCCTACTGACCACGAGGGCCTGTACTAGCCTACATGTGTCCTCTTCCTTCATACCTCGTCGTCTGTTTGAAATTCGTGCGATCATCCTCGTGATCTGCGCTGTGGTGTTTGCGAGCTGTCTGATTGTGTGATCTAAACGACAGTTGCTTTGTATCCACATGCCAAGGATCTTAACTTGGGATACCTCCGGAATCTTCTTCCCCCCTATGTAGATGTCTATGGAGTTTTGCAGATTGTATCCTCTTCTGTAGACTCTGAGCACTTCGGATTTCTCCGGGGAGCATGCAAGTCCGCAGTGTGCGGTGTATGCGTGGACTGTATCTGCTGCACTCTGCAGAAGGTCTTGTTTTTCTCCTAAGGATCCCCTGGTCACCCAGATTGTGACGTCGTCTGCGTAGATGGCATGCCTGAGTCCTTCAATTTTTTCGAGGTTCCGTGCTAAGCCGATCATAACAATGTTAAAAAGCATAGGGGATATCACAGAACCTTGCGGTGTTCCCTTTGGGGGCGCGTTGAAGGTGTCAGTCCTGATGCCTCCTATACCAATGGTGGCGGTTCTGTTACTGAGGAAAGCTTTGACGTAGTTGTGTATTCTCTGCCCGCAACCAATGTTGCTGAGCCCCTCCAGCACAGCTCTATGACTTACGTTGTCGAAGGCCGCTTTAAGATCGAGCGCAAGCAAGATATGTTCTCCGTATTTCGGGATGTTAGCAAGCACCTCCTCCTTAATCTGCAGGAGGATGTCTTGTGTTGAGAGGCATTTTCTGAATCCAAACATAGTGTGCGGCATGAGCTCGTTATCCTCCAGGTAGGTCTCCAACCTCTGAAACACAATTCTCTCGTATACTTTTCCCAAGCAGGACGTTAGTGAAATGGGTCGCATATTTTCCAGGCAGGGAGTCTTTCCGGACTTCGGAATCATTACTATTTCCGCATGTCTCCAGTCGTCCGGGATGGTCCCCCGTTCCCAGTGTTTATTGACGAATTCTGTAAATCGTTTGATCGAGTTTTCGTCTAGGTTCCTTATCATGGCATTGGTGATGCCATCCTTCCTGGCGTGGTGTTCTTTGTGGCAGACATCACAGCGTGTCTGACTTCTTCTGTGGTAATGGGTTCATCTAGAGCGGGATTTGCTTCACCCTTGTATGCCAAAGTGCAGTTGACGTCCGTTGTATCCCCAACATAGCGCTGCTTGATGTTCTCTAGCATTTCCCGATCTGTGCCTTGGAATCCGTGCGCGATTCGTTGGGTCGTCTTACGATTTTCGGACTTGGTCATGGTTGGGTCTATAAGAGCCCTTAGCAAGGCCCATGTCTTTTTCCAGCCTAGGGTCCCCTGTAGCTCGTTGCATTTTTGGTCCCAGTGGCGTCCTGACAGTTCTGTCGCATACTCTTCGGCTTGTCTGGTGACCTCGACGATCTTAAGCTTGAGTTTCCTGTTGTGCTTCTGCCGTTTCCATCTTTTTAGTAGCCCACGTCGGGCGTCCCATAGGTGTAACAGATGCTTATCCACCTCGGGTGTGTTGGTGGTGAGGGCTACCTCGCGGGTTAGCCTTTTGCAGTCTGCCTTGATTCCTGCGACCCAGCTCGTAATGTCTGTGATCTCAGCATCTTCGGACTCCGCCCTAGTTTTTCTATAGGCTACCCAGTCGGTGAGCCTAGCCTTGCCAAGTCTTTTCCTGATCGGGATGGTTTCTATCTTGATGCGCAAAATGCAATGGTCACTGCCGAGTGTTTCCCCGTCATTTTCCCATCGAGCATCCCTTACCCCTCTGACGAATGCCAAGTCTGGGCATGAATCTCGGTTGATACTGTTCCCCACTCGCGTGGGTTGGGTGTGGTCTGTGATGAGACTGAGCCTTCTGCGATCCGCTTCTCTGGCTAGATCCCTGCCTTTTTGAGTTTCCTTAACGTAGCCCCAGCTTTTGTGCCAGGCATTAAAATCTCCCAGGATGACAAGACCCTTCTTGCCTGCTGCTTGTTCTGCCTTGCGTAGCAGGTAGCCGAAGTTTGCTTTCCTCTGGCTGGGTGGGCTGTAAATGTTGAGGAGAAAGATGCTTTCTTGGCTTCTTTTTTGGGTAATGATTTCAATAAAGACGTGGTCAATGTCCGTTGCGTCGATGTCGTGTCTGATTGCGGTGACCGCTTTGGCAACCAGCGTCGCGACCTTACTTTGCCCGAGCCCCTCATAGACTGAGTAGCCCGCAAGAGTGGGTGAGCAGCCGGTTTCCTGCAGGGCGATTATATCTGGCGGAGCTCTGCAGTTAGTGATGTGTTGTTTAAGAAGACCCTGCTTTCTGCGAATCCCACGGCAGTTCCACTGCCATATATCGAGGGTTTCCAACTTGATCGAGCATTTACGGCAGCTCGCCATGGTCAGCTGATGGCCTAGTATAGGGTTTAGTTCTGGATTTCATGCCCGTAAATTGTACTAGGCGTTCTCTATCCTTGCGCGCCTCCTCTTGGAGGTTAGAAACGAGGTTGCTAAGATTCGCTAGCGCATTGTTCATGGCTACCATGGAAGTTGTGAATTCCTGCCGCCCTATGGTGGCCGACTGAGTTTCGTCTGTTTGCGGGTTTGAGTTTGGCTGCCCTGTTCTCAGTGCCTTAAGTTCATCTATGAGCTCGTTGAGCTTCTGTCTAAGCTCAGCATTTTCTGCCCTGAGAGTCTGAATAGTTTGCCTAAGCTCATTTACTTCGTCGTTCTGCGTGTTTGTGTTCTTTGGAGCAGTGGGAGAGGCTGGGAAAAGATGCGCTTTCCAGCTCACCTTACTGTCTTCTTCCTTCTTGGCTATGGTCTTCTTCTGTTGCTTCTTTTTCGTTTCCGGAGCCTGCCGGGTCTTGGACGCGGATCTCGACCTTGATCTGGACCTGGATGTCGAGCTGGAGTCTCTACTGAACCAGCGTTTCCTGGTCCGGCCACGTCCGCCGGCGTTCCTGGCTTCGGCGTCTGGTTCCTCTTGTTTTCTCGCCCGTGGGCTCCTCGGTTTCCTGAGGCGTTTCTTGCACTCCTTTGCTCGTGTGGGGTGCGCTTCCTTGCATAGCGCACACCTGGGCTCGCAGGTGTGTCCGTCCTCGATGACTGGTTCGGCGCAGTTCGAGCAGACAACGGCGTCAGGTGTCGGGCAAACATCCGCCCTATGCCCAGGCTTGAAGCATATATAGCAGACTTGCCGCGATGACCGATAGAGGTAGCAACGTGTCTCGCCGCCGTAGTAGTAAACGTAGCGGGGGACGATCTTGCCCTCGAAGGTAATGACTGCGGTTTGGGAGTTTCCAAGCATTCTTGCATAAAGTATTTTCACTCCTTGGGTACGTACCCGAAGATGGGCTAGTAATTCTGTCGGCGTTGTACCGGCGTCCAGTCCGTGAATCACACCTTTACACGAATTGTCCGGCGCTGCCACGTAAGCCGTCACTGCATAGTCTTTTGCACCAAAACGTAGACTTGGAACGCTCTGCACAACATTGGCAGTCTCCATGCTTGGCGTGCTGATTATGGCGATGTTCGATCCGTTGTGCAACCGTATAAGCAAGTTGCCTTCGTTACACATGTCTGGGTTTCCACATGCTTTGGTTATAGCCCGGGCCATCTGATGCGTGCTCAGTTGACTGATGTTGAGCCCATTCTTCGGTCTAATGATGACTTTGAAATCGCTCTTCGGCAGTGGAGGTAGCTTCTCTTGGCGAAGGGAATTAGCCTTTAGTTTGGGCTGGCTAGACGCTGATTTGTCCACCGCTGCGGTCCCGGCCTCCGGAACGGCGATCAGCCTTGAGTTGTGGTATTTTGCAGTAAACCATCCCCCGTTGTCAAGGGTTTTCTTTTGCGAGAGGTCGGTAGCGTTGTCTTCGCGTTGGGGGTTCTTTTCGATCGGCGTCGTGGCTCCGATCGTCGCAGACGCGTCGTCGTCAGCCATCCTGGCGCGTCCCGCACGAGCTGGAGCAGCGTTCCGTCGGGCCGAAGGCCCGACGCCGCTTAGGCTTAGAGCAGCGTTCTTCTCCGCGGTTCTTCGAACAAGCACAGAACGGAAAAATTTGGACTTACGGTTGAAAACCGGTTATCCACGGATTTCGCTTGATTAGTAGGAGACGATGAAGTACTGCATTTTCGGCGACGTCGAGGTTTTCCGGGTGAAATGAGGCGTCGAGGCAGGAGCTGATGCGAAGCGTGACCGCTCCGTTTGGCCCCCTAGCGGCGTCCC
>NC_051159.1:77481416-77731416 GCF_013339745.2 Dermacentor silvarum
GTTGAATTCCGAAGCGCTGGTTGTCTAAAACTACTGCTGTGCACGGTAACAAATTTGCATGGTGGTTCATTATTAGCGTCTTAAGATAAAATGAGTTTTGCATACCACATGTTCAAAACTAAAAAAACTAATTTCAATTGCCAAGAACGAACTAAAGGCTTAAAATAAGGTTACCTTCTGCAAAACATTGCCGTGTCATCCGCCACGACAATTACAATGCAGCCACACAACGCAGCCTTCACATGATCACCATATAGCCAATGGCCAAAAATGATCCGTACCACGTAGCCATTATATGACAGCGCACCTGATGTCCTCCTATTGTATTGAAAATAGATTTTATAACTTAGAAACTTCAGAGCCAGTTGATTATGTCTTGATTTTTGTTATTGCTATGGCATAAAATCAAATATTGGTCAATTTTCAAACGATAATTGACAATCCTCAATTTCAGCACCACGGCTACCGATCTATGACCTTTAGAAATTTGTCTCCTAATTATCACATCTATACAAAGAGCAAGTAGTGAACAAACACAATTCTTGGCGTTTGTTTCCCCACCCATGTATCCTAAGTTTCCTCAAAGAAAAGAATACCCGTCTTATCTTACTTTCACTCGAAATATAAACTTTTTTTACGGTGGGGAAGGAAATAATATTGGGCGCACGAAGCATCGCAGGAGTAGTGTCACCTGATAATCGGAACTCGTGACGACAACGCCATGCATGCTAAGGAACATAAATTAGGGAACGTAATTTTCTTAGCTTGAGAATTTAGCAAAGAAAAACGAATTGCGACACCATCAACCGGAAAAGTGCGAAAACATCAAGCGAGATAAATTGCCTTAACTTTTCTGTTAGGCAGAAGAAGAATTTTTTTAATACACCATGTTGGGAACGTCGTGAGCTGCCAGGAACACTCGTACACGTCGTTTAAATTTGCCCTACGTACGCGATATAACGGCAGAAGCCGGTCTCTTCGATTGCACGCCCGTCAATATCAGACCATTACATGATGACGTCACTTTGGATCCTTGGCATGACAGAAACACTATAGCCGTGACTATTAAGGCAGACCTAGTCTTTTTATTAGCCATTTGGCTAGACACATGGCTTTAGAGTTCCGCAATGGGGTGTACTTGTATGTACACACTTTCTTCTCTTCATCACCCAGCGCTCTTCCGTTCATGGTTACTAACATGCTAAGGCAAACTGACTAAGCAACTATCTTTGCATTTCTGTAAATAAATTTGTATTTTCGTCCTGCAGGCACTGTAACATAGCCCCAACTAGTGCGCGTATAGCTCTTGATATTCCAGTGTTTTAAATAATATTTAGCGTTCTTCTAGCGCTTCGACTAAAGAAAGTAAGCTGAAAGCGATAATTCCAGAATAACGCCCCCTACCTCGTGAGATCGCACTTTCTGTTAACCTGTGAAACTAACTGGGCTCTACCTTCACCGCCAGTTGATGAAACGGCTTGGTCGTAGACTCAAGCCCACGCTCTCCAACAGCAACCTATTTCACCGTTCCCAAGAGCGTCGTTCTGCCGAACCAACCCGGAAGTGCCAGAGATTACCACCGCTATGTCAAGCATGTACCACAACAAAAATAAGCACGTCAACGCCATGTCTGTCGGCATCCTCCCCGAACGTATACTTACCGCTCGCTAATGATCTGACAGTTAGACCTTTCCAGCTTTCTCGTCGTCTTTCTCTCTCTTACGCTGGTCGGTGCGTGTCTCGTCTCGTACGCTAGGCGGAAAAAAACCAGGCTCGTCAGTAATGGAAGTTGCGCGAAGTCAGCGCCACATTATCGGTGTCCTCCAAAAAGAAGCAGCGCGGAAGCACGGGGGGCAGAGAATCGTAATAGTCGAACGCAGCTGCAATCGTCGGAAGCACTGCGTGATTTGCGCAATGCATGAGATACATGAAGAAGCGGGTTTTAATGATGGCACGGCTCTCCAACAGACATTAAAGATTGGCCACGGCCGTTTATCGGTCAGTTTTAATGTGGCGTATTCGATGTTAAATACGGTGTTGCTGTTGTTCGACGATGAATTTTGTTGAGTTGAATAACGGTGATGTTTTGAACTGCGTCATGCACTGGAAATTCCTGTTGCTGTTTATGTGCACACAGTGACCAACCTTTGGCAGAGTTCAAACCAGTTGTACTTGTGTGGTTAACGTTCACAACACATATAAGGGCATGTTGTGGCAGCGTGAGATAAATTGCTCAGAAATCACAAGATAGCACCTAGTGAATATTGTGAAGTACCCTGTGAATGTGAAGCTTGCGACCAAATTCGCACAGTTCTTATTTTGTAATAACTGTTCGCCATTCGCTTGTCGTCATTGCTACTGTTTTCTTTCACTATCTGTGGCTGTTCTTACGGGGTGCTCTAGCAAGTACGAACTGCCGTGCGAGTACAGGCCCTGACTTTTTTTTTCCTTTTTATTCTCTCCGATCTCAGTTCGCATGCTGGGACAACCCTGCCGGCGCAACGAGCAGTGCCTCAAAATTGACAAGAACTCTGAGTGTGACGACGACTTCTGCAAGTGCAGAGATGGTTTCTTTCTCTTCAATGACATCAACGGCACATACTGTCTACCAGGTATGTTCTCGTTACTGCTCGCGCCCTCTTTGTTTAGATGCCCTTGAAATGCTGTGCATTCTCAGGCGTGACACGTGTAACGTCCGCTGGGCGCTTGGCTCCACAGCACCATCTATTTTGAAACTGTGATTGACATTCGTGTCTGATGAGTTTTGTTTATGAGTGCTGTCATACGTGCTAAACTTGATTATAACGTGAAAGCTTTTTTGACGTGCAGTGCCTTAGACCATAACTTTAAAATTGTTTATTTAACATTCTTGTCCACCGCTTCCTGCTCTGGTTTAAGTGCAATCTCTTTATTTCATTACTTCAAACCAGAGCACGTAACTGACAGAGATCTCAAATGGTCAAAGGAATACAAATTCTTTCGCTCACCGCTCTCTCTCTTTTGTGCGGAGACTGTGAGCTCTCTTCCACCTATTCGATGCTGCTGAAGATAACGGGCCTTGTCTTGCAGCCATAGATACCGTGAATTCTCTTTGTAAATATATTTACAATCCTATCGGTGTCCAGTGGCACAAAGCAGGCCTTACATCCATGTTTTTTGCTTCCGAACAAAATAATAAATAAATAATGCTTATCGCCTTACGCAAATACTTCTCGACACGCATGCATCCTTATTTGGTGACCTCGGCCTCTACTTTCGGTAGTTTGTTATACGCCGTTGCCTTCTACAAAGTTTTTACTTCAGATATAAAGTGGCAAGGTGTCAGAAAACTGGACGGATCGCTGTTTTACTGCACACATGCACGTTTTCATGTAAACATTGCTAGTGGGAGTAGAATACCGCAGGGTAGTCGCGACAGTGAAAACCACCTGGAGGCTGTGCTTACTAACGCTTTAAAAGTTAGACATTGTCTTCACTCCAATAACATGAACTCCGGTGAATCTCTGTGTTAAACCTCCCACGGCCTCGTGTGTTTTATTCCTACCAGCTGTTTCAAGAAAAGCAACAGGGGGCGATTGGCGCAGCGATTGCAACTCTGTGACGTCATTCACAGTGTAGTGCACCGAGGCATTAGCGGTGTTGCAGGCGATGTTGCGACACGGTTTAGATCGTGAATGAAGCGCTGCCACATTGCTTTTGAGGTGAGACTCCTTCCCGGTTATTAATCTACCGTGAGCAGAGAGAGAGAAGGAAGGAGAGGAAAGGCAAGGAGGTCAAAGGGACGAGCGTCCAGTTTGCTACACTACGCTGGGGGTGAGGGAGAGGTGGAATAGAAAGAGGGAAAGAGGTAGAGAAGGGGAGAATGAATTAGGACTGCACGCACACAGCAGGATGCACAGCAGTATACAATCGGTCATTGAGGTCGGCGTTTCTCAAAAACTGCAAAACAGCGCATAACAACAGGACGCGGGAAACGAACAGACTAATCGGCGTTTACTTATATTTGCGGAAGACGAAGCGCGCAATTATCTAATACAGCCTATAGCACAGTCCTCCCACTACAAGTCGCTAGCGCACTGAGCAGTTTGCACGGCCTCGACGCGTCTGAAGAAGGCCTCGCTACGGCCTTCGTTTTGGCTGTGTATGTGGAACCCATAACGTGTTGACAAACTTATTGTTTCAGCCCTTGCCTTCCTACTTGTATGAATTCCTACAGACGTGGAGGTACAGACTATGAACCCTTACGGCTTGATGCCCAAGGACCACGCCTTGTCCGAGGAAAACATGGTACCCATTATCGTCTGCCTGGCCATCATGTTCGTTGGCATGTGCGTTGCCCTGCAGTTGTTCAGCAGGTAAGTGAACTTTTTGATGCGTGGATCCCCTGGTAATGCGTTTACGGCAAGGAAAATTCGCCATGAAAGGTCACTAACACAATTAACAGCCGTAGCGGGGATAATGCAACGCGCAGAGCTGCAGCTCCTGAACTCGCCATGACTTACCATGCCCGCCGTTAGCACTCTTTAATCATAGCGTAACCCCGCACGCATGACATCAGTAATTTATCGGGTTCTCTCACCACGCCAATAGCGGAACTCGGTACAAAGAGTCGCTTACGCTGAGCACGTTCCGCTGCATGCCTTAGACGTTGTCTGACGCCATAGCAGTTGACATAAAACGCACGTAAACTGCTATATTGATTTTCTTTCCTCATACAGCACGTTGACCACTTTCTCAAATCGCGCCGTTGTACGGGACTCCTTGACAGGGGCTAGCCTGCTTTAAGGAACACTGTCGACCTAAATTATCGGCGGGGTCAAACAATTTCTATTGATACGGCTCATTTCGTTGTGTTTTCCCATTTGTTTGAGCGCATGTTTGTGCAGAGGGCTGCCATATGCTTCTTTTTTTCAAGCAGAACCTGCTACCTCGCCGAACAGGACATGCGTTTGTTGGCATAGCACGTTAACTTCTGAAAGCCAATGCCTTATTTAATATGTGACCCATCGTGTCTGTCAGATATATGCTAAAACCGATACTTCCGCGCTCCGTTTGTATAGCGTACCTATATGCGTATCCCACCCACACCACCTGAATTGAAGGCGGTCGCTATCGCCTGTAGTATAATATGTTGTTCGATTATCGCATGAAGAGCACCTCTGTATATTTTTTTTCTTCTTTTTATCAGCAGGTAAACAGGAAGCGTAACACTGCGTAACCGGTGCATGGACATAATGGCAGCGTATTTCTCGACTAACCCTCTTGTCATTGTTATCGGGTGCAGGGCTCGTTTCCGCAACCAGCGCACTATCTTCAACACCCCAAACCCTCGGCTGTCGCACCTCAAGACGGACAGCAAGCGGCGCCAGAGTCATACTAGCCTGTACGCAGGCTCTCGCAGGGCCAGCGCCTGTTCCCAGCTGTCGCCTTCCAAGATGGGTGAGCAACCCCGGCTCTTCGTGGGGTCCTATTTCACTGGGCTAACGTAAGAGTGAGCACGTGGCGAGCACTGCTGTCGGATGAGTAACTTCCTTTCTTTAAAAGCGCTAGTGTGCTTTTTAAAAGAAACAGGACTGATTGAAAAACTATAGGATGTGCGAACTGCTGCGTTCCTCTTTTTCTTTCTTTCTTTTTTTAGTCATCTCTTTCTTTCAAATTTTTTTCTGCCCTTACCCCACCCCCTGTGAAGAGTAGCCAACTGGACACTTATTCTGGTTAACCTCTCTGCCTTTCACCTCTTGTTTTCCTCGTTCTCCTCCCTCCTTCCAAACATAGAGACATTGGAGTCAGAACTAGAACTATAATGGAGGATCAAGAAGAGAATTAGTGACAGCTTATCACACTAAGTGTAGAGCCCCTGAGTGATCGACACCACGATAACACCATATAGCTCCGAGATATCCTTCCTAAATCGCTGTGCGGCTTAAGCCATTCATATGTTTTCTTTCGCCTTCTGTCTGTAGAATGCTCTACAAAGTGCACCAATTCATGTATTCTTACGCGAAGCAGACATTAAGCTTAATGGCAGTTTGCACACGTCCAGTTTATGTTTTCTTTTGTGGTTTGTGCCTATATGCGCAGTCAATCATGCTAACAAGTTGGTTATGACCTCGTATTCGAGTACTGAGCTGACGGCTCTTCTGAATTGTTTCTGCACTAACTTGCATCCCCTGCTTCCCTTCGTTCCCGTTCTCCGCGTTTAATCAGAAGCCCAGCTTATGGAAACACAATCATTGGATTCATTTGAGAGCGATTATTTACGTACGCGCACGCTACTTCGCTAACTGCGAAAGCAAACAATTTAAATGTGTTCTGGTGATACGGTACTGACACAGTAAAAAATTCTAATAATTGGCGAACATTTTGCCTGTTCATCGCTTCCCTAATGCAGGTTTGGCTGGTATAGCAAATAGTACAACGGAGCGTCAGAATTTATTTAGCACGATTTCTTCCTCAACTCCAGTAACTCCTTTATCGTGGATGCTCTCGTATATTTAGCTAATACCCCGACAGTGTTCTGATCCATTTGTCCTTTGGGCAGCTACAACTATAGAACTACAACCACACGCATTTACCAATTGGCCAAACTGTTGAGAGCAGTATGCGTAAGCATCGAAACCTCATATGCCACCTCGGCATCTTACAGAAGCGGTGTTTTCGCGTGTACGCCTGCGGCGAAACCGTCAGTTGGTCAGGCTTCTCGCTAGCTGATTCGAGCAGAGCTAAATCCCCCCCCCCCCCCCAAAAAAAAAGGGGGGGGGGAGGGGGCCGCAAAAGTGTCAACTCAAATGTTGTGTAACATCTCCACTCTGAAATTTCTAGTGCTGAAAGCTTCTAATGGCATTCTTATTTCATCACTTCTACATTACATTTCCCGCCGCGAGCTTTACTTCTTTAATTTAAAATAAAATTCTAGTGTTTTACGTGCTAAAGCCACGATATTATTATGAGGCCCACCGTAGTGGGGGACTCCGAAAAAGTTTTGACCACCTGAGGTCTTTTAACGTGAATCCAAGCACTATACACGGGCGTTCTTACATTTCGCCCCCTTCGAAGTGCGGCCGCCGTAGCCGGGATTTGAACCCGCACTCTAGGGCTTAGCATCGCAATGCCGTAGCCACTACTACACCACTGTGGGTCATTCCGTTGTATTTAAAAACAAATTCTTGCTTTCGGTGCAAAATAAATTCTTAGTCATTTATTTTACGTAATTTAAGCGCAAATCGCAGTTTCATTTCGCTTTCCCTCTTAGCCCTACTTTCATTAGAATGAACGAGACAGGTGAAAAATTCAATGAAACACCTCGCCTGTGTGGGCACACAGTTGCGAGATCGCTTTTTTTCGGAGAATTCGAGAAGATGGGGAAAAGCTCAATTCCGCTCCAATGTTTCTCGAGTGGCGCGAATGCGGATGCCTATATTGCGGCTTGTCAAATACCGGGCACGCGCACCAGAGGCAAAATACACAGAAAACGGGACAAAAAGAAGGAAATGCCAGCATTCAGCGCGGAACGAAAAGCGGTGACTGCTTGAATCCCACGCCCAACCGAGAAGGGAGAACACATAAAAAAAGGAAAGTAAAGTAGAGCATAACAACGCTATATAGGACAGGCGAACAGGTAAAGCGACCAACCCATCATGCGACGGCAGATGCCGAGAAAGTTGCGGAGAATCGACATCAATTTCAGCTCGAAGGAAAACCCATCGATTTTTCCCTCGAGGACTGATGGTGATCGGGAGGAAAAGCAAAGGCGGGACGAAGAAGGAGGTAGAGGGGGCGAAAGGGAGGGGCTGCGGCTCTAGCGGTGGCAGTATAGAAGTTGCGTCCGCAGAAGACCAAGGCTCAAGAATACATTTTTTTCCCTTTCTTCTACATTCTTCGGAGCGCTCTCTTATACGACCGCAGGGAGGACCCTGAAGTCGTAGGTTCGCGATATCTATATCTTTCTCGCGCCTACGTCGGCGGAGCTCTCGTATACCTTTCCCAGCCGATGCAGGCAGCTAGCTACGACACGATCGATGGGTTCCTCTTCTACAGCCGTTGCCTGGTCTTTGAAGTGCGCGCTTGCCTGTCGTAACTTTTCCTGGAAAGGTGGGGCAAAGTATATTTTATTTAAGAAACCTACCGGGGGTATACCTGCGCTCCTTAGTGGTTCGTTTTTTATTCCTTATTTTATCAGCCTTCATATCAGTTGCTCCCACGTGGCCGCTAAGCGTCATACGGAAGTAAGGCAGATCGCGCAATTTCTGCTATGTTTATCGGACAATCTTTCTTTACTTCCTTATCACTTCGGGCATGCCAGTGAATATTCGCAACGCTGTGCGCAAGCGACAAAAAAAAATATTCGCGAGATTAGTTGTTACCTCAAACGGTGACGTCACAGCGCGTTCCATTTGGAAAAGCGCAGAATTTTCAAAGATGTTTATTCTAGTTAAGATGTTAGCCCAGTGGCATGGCCTAGCCTGCTGCTTCACAAATTAAAACAGAAGAATACACACACATAGCTAGAAGTAAAAGAAGTAATCGAGTCAACTTCATGGACGACTCGCTGCGGTGAGCAGCGGATATGGCGTCGCACTGCTGAGCTCGAGGTCGCGAGGTGTGATCCCAGCCACTGCAGCCGCATTCTGAAGGGGGCAAAATGCAAATATGCTCGTGTGCTTGAATTTAGCTGCACGTTAACGAACTCCAGGTGGTCAAAATTGTTCAGTATTCCCTCACTACAGCGTGCCTCATAATCCGACAGTGGTTTTTCCACGCAAAACCCCAGAATATAAGATGATTATCTTTAGTTTAACGAACTCCTGCTGTCAAAGAAGTTCACCAAAACAGGAGAGTCCTTGCCCAACCGGAAAGTCAGAAACGTCTTCCTAATGCGCGTCGAGCGTCGAGGAGTTTGCGAGCACTACCTGTCGTAAGAGGCATCTTGCTGCTCAAGACGGGAGCTACGGCTCAAATACGGAGTGCATTAAAGAACATCCTTGTTCGGATCATCATAAGTTTATCGTGTACATCGCACGTTGGGCTTTGGAGTTCTAAAATGTGAATTTCTGACAAAAACAGGAACCTGAATAAGCAAGATTAGGAAAGGTCGAAAAAGTTACGGAAGAACTCATCGCACGACAACTCTCGACGGCAATGCGGTAGAATTGAATCAATCTAGTGGCACAGCGTATTGCCACCGTTGAAACGTGTTGTGGGTAAGCGTTTACTGCAGCGCGATTCCTGCAGCACGTGCAGCACCCTCTAGTGGCACTGCCGAGAAGTCCGCGCGTGCACTCCGAGACGAGAAGCGTGGCACGCTGGCGTCTGCGAACGCTGAGAATTGTTTCCTCGTTTGACGCGCGCTCATTGGTACAAACCGGGTGATCCAACTCGTCGAGAGGTTCGTTAATAAGCGGCACATACCCCGTGCATTTGTGGCCCAGCCTGCTAATGTGTCGGGTTGCTGTCCTTTGGGGACGTTCGTGACGTAGGGTTGATTGCTCTCGACATCGGAGAAGTTTTAAGGAATCTCTTTCGTCATTGCAGAGCGGCCTATTTCCAAGGGCACATACCTAGTTACCCTAGTCGGCGTCAAAGGCGTTCATTGAAGAGCGACACACACCCACCGGCCCATACCCAGTGACCTAAGTTGGGATCAGAGAGGTTCACTGAAGACCAGCGCAGACCGAGTGGCACGTATACCTAGCGTTCCAAGTCGACGTCAAAAAGTTTCTTCGAGCAGCGATGCCAACCAGTCCCGCATCTACAGTGACCCATGTCGGCCTGAAAGCGGTTCGTTTAAGAGCGGCATGTATATGCACACAATACCAAATACCATGTTACCTTAGCATAGCTGCCCGAAGCGCTAGCCATTCGACCACGGAATAGCCATGGGCTACCCACTGGTAGCCCATGGGTACCACGGACTACCCACTGCATTGACCCAGGTAGGCGGGAGAACGGTTACATACATACATACATACATACATACATACATACATACATACATACATACATACATACATACATACATACATACATACATACATACATACATACATACATACATACATACATACATACATACATACATACATACATACATACATACATACATACATACATACATACATACATACATACATACATACATACATACATACATAGATAGATAGATAGATAGATAGATAGATAGATAGATAGATAGATAGATAGATAGATAGATAGATAGATAGATAGATAGCCAGCCAGCCAGCCAGCCAGCCAGCCAGCACCCGGAAAATGCGTAAACTACCCTAAGGAATGCTAACACGTTAATAGAAGTTCGGAACGCCAGAGAGGTTAACCAGACGCCCGTCCGGTTTGCTACCCTGCGCTGGAGGTACGGGATGAAGGTGGGAAAAAAAGGGAAAGAACGCAAGAGAAATAGCATTATTGCGCGCACACGGGGGTGTGCATCAAGTCTATAAACGCTCACAGAGACTCGCCAGATTGAGGTAATGCCGTACCTAGTCCGAGGAGCCAAAGAAATTGTCGAACATGTTTTGTGCCTCTTTCTCTCCGGTCCGACGTCAAGCGTGAGCCTCTCCGTGTAGCATTAAACCGGCTCGACGCGAGGCCCTCTTCCTAAACTATATAAGCAACATCAAATCACACGCAATATAAGCGACGAGCAGAATGAAATTGTGCTGAGCGACCCTGGTACCCTCGTCACAAGGGTTCCTCAAACACAGCAACCCGACGCATTAGCAAGCTATAGAGCGAGTGCCTCCGTCTTAGGCCTGTAGTCAGCGGCTTCTGCTGACACCAAGAAGGAGGTTAAGTCTTGCACCGTTGGGGGTCTTTAGTCGAGCTTGGTGGCCTTTACATTTTCGCAACAGACAGCGGACTTGTATGCAAAAAGGTGCCCTATATACAATTGTCTGTGTAACATGAAGATCGTCGACATGTACTACAAAGCACGTGCACTCATAACTAGAATGCCCGAATAATGTTCAATACAATATGAATTCAACGCTTATCTTACTTCAAAAGAGGGGGGAAAGCTGCCGATTTAACGACGAATGCGGATAATACAAATATTACAAATCCAAACGAGGCACTGATTCAGAGGTAGGGGGAGACTTGAACTGATATACAATGAAGTGATAAACGTCAGTCACCCTGGCGAAAACAAGTCTGCTTGTCTTGTTTTACACCTACACTAATCACAATAATTGATGGTCATTCTGCAAGCTTTCGTTCTAAATTGGAGCTGCTATGGTCGCTTGCACATTGGTGACGGGTTACCTCTAAACTAATAGCGTACGTATAGTAGATGCAACGTAAAACACATTGAAACTCTGACCTCCGCGTCCCCAGCAGTTATTTTCGTCTTCTTAAACTATTATTGCGTCTGAAATCACATTTTGGTGAGAGCAGGTACTGTTGACACTGACCGTGCCACGGTGTTCTACGCAGACACGTGTCCTAATGGGGTGACACCCGCACGCTATGTACAATAGGAGCGATACTTCAAGGCACTCGACAGACCAACAGAGAACATCCGGATAATAGCTGCTGTAGGTCTGCAGTTATACATTGTAACAAATTGCCAACTTCGAGAAATGTAGCTCAGTCACGTTTTTTTTTTTTGTAATATTACATCAGAAATAGCCTAATTCAGCAAACAAAGAAATGCGAAATACAATTTACTAGATTTTGTTCTCTTTTACTGCGTAATCTCTCGTTTTTTTTTTGCACAACTCTATTTTCCACTCTTAAAAAAAAGAGAAAATAAAACGGGAACCAGCCATCTGTTTCGAGATCCAGAAGTAATTTTCCGCACCATTTCTTGAGAACAAGGCGGCCCCATTTTGATGGGGCGAAATGCGAAAACACCCGTGTACTTAGATTTAGGTGCACGTTAAAGAACCCCAGGTGGTCCAAATTTCCGGAGTCCCCCACTACGGCGTGCCTCATAATCAGATCGTCGTTTTGGCACGTAAAACCCCACAATTTAATTTTTCATTTCTTAAGAAAAGTCGTGTGGTAACTTTTTTTTCTTTTTCTTGAGGTTGGTCCCAAGTAGCGAATGCTTCTTAGAGTCGCAGTAAACTGTGTATCAAATGTCTTGAATTGCAGATCCCTCCTTTACTCAGACGCCAGTAGATTGTATCTGTCCAGGTTCTGATAAAATTGCCTAGATATATTCCGCGCGCTAAAAAAAAAAATGTGGTTGATCCCTCTTATATAGGAATCGGTATAGAACACGAAAGTGAAACGTGTCTTCACAGAAGTAGTGTAATGTTTATTGCACATTGATATATAATGTCTATTGCTGTTTTGTGGCTAAAGCGCCCTTAGGCGTTGATGCACCCACGCTGACGCCTGGTGGCACGTCTCCTCCATCACGACTACCAACGTCGATGACCATGAGCAACCGTCGTGCATATGGAAGCTGCACTACGCTGCACACGCTAGCACAACGCGAAAGACGAAGCACGTAACTGACACACTAATACAACGCGCAAGACAAAGCACGTAACTGAATCGTCACCGAGTCAAATCAGCGCATACAGCGCGTCGTAATTGCAGCCTCCGCGATCAACTTCAGAAACATTTTCAGAGCTAATTGCGGAGGCCACGCTCCGCTGTGCTGAGTACGGTGAACGCCACCTAGGTGGCGTTGGTAGTGCTTCTTGATGCCAGCGTCCCTTCGAATGCTGGCATCGAGGCGTCGTAGTGCTGAGACCACCGAAGCGTTCACTGTCGGTGCGCGTTAAGGCCGGAATACATGAAGCGAATAACCGGCGTCCGAGCGAAGAACTTCGTCGGGCGGCGAACGTCCGACGGCCGGCGTCAAGAAATTTGCCGTCCGCAGCCGATCTGCCTGTCCAAACATTTTCGTCGGGTGAACGCCGCCGCCGGAAGCGTCTAGCGCGCAGCGGTGGACGACAGCCAATCAGGAGGCACTAGTTCCGGTCGCAATGCATGCTGGTGTTTCGCGCGCGCGCGCCTTTTCGCGTCGTCTGCAATCGCGTTGGTGTTGCCGTGTCTGCATGTCTCTGCACCGATTGAGTAGTTCCTAGTATGATCTCTCAGGAATCGCGTTGTATTTGTACATCCCATATCCGCTGATCTGCGAGGAAACAGACAAGCAGTGCAAGCTCTCTACAACAACCTTCAACAGAAATCTTCTGATCTCAGAGGCCACATGCTGTCGTCATGCCTATCTCCCGACTTCCCCGATAGATGGCGCTGGCATCGGATATTTCTTTCGCTAGGCTTAGACGCGTTCGAAACGAGAAGCGATCTCGAAAACTACTCAAGGTTATCCATAATACTCTGTCGTCGAAGCGGCCTGAGACTAAGCGAAAGCCGTTTACGCAGTCATTTGCTTCCAACTAAGTGAATTCTACAAGGACAACGCCAAATTCAGTTCGAAGCGGGCGGCCGGGACCGCCGCCAACACGGCGGCCAACGCGCGGCGGCGTTCGCCGCATGTATTGCAACACAGCAAACATCCTGCGTCGTGTCGCCGCGTCGTTACTTTACGCGTGAAGTTCGTCGAGAAAGTTCGCTCCATGTATCCCGGGCTGTAGTGTCATAATGCAGTACTTCTCTTTTCTGCTCGTAGGCGGCGGCACCGCCCCGAGCAAGAGCGCGGGTACACGGAGGAGTGTTAGATATATAAGGCGCGTCTGTGTAGCTCTCTGCAAATGCGTTTGTGGCGCAATGGGTTAAACGCTCGGCGATCTATCGTCGCGGACCGAGAGGTCGTGGGTTCGATTCCTAAATTTTGCATGTTTGTGGAACTTTTTCTTCTGGTTTCTTTCTTTGTATTATGTTCTATGACGTATTTCCGTGACGGAAATACGTCAGTGAAGTCTTGGTGGACCCCGGAATAAAACACTTTCGTGTTAAAAAAACAAAAACAAAGATACCTCATTCAGTTACTACGAAAGGCGACGAGGGTGCCGCCCTTTCTTTCTTTCTTTATTTCTTTCCATTTTTTTCATCATTCATTGTAGCGCTGTAGGATTGAATTAAGTAGAACGCAGACGCAACGGTGTCACTAACCCAGAGGGCGCCGTTTACTGCGAACCGAGCCCCTTTATGTCACAGGCTGCCTAAATTCAATTACGGAGCGAGTTTGAGCAAACAATTACGACGGAAATTTGCTCTTGGTTTAGCTAGATTCGCGTGAGTCGAGAAGGCAGGCTGGCGGCATGAACCGAACAGCCCACGAAGTCGGCACTGACAGAGCTAGTGCGGAAAGTTTCCCGTACCGATCCCTGTCTGTCGGTGCCCAATTATGCACATTCCGTCTCACTAATACACTTCAACGGGGTCAAAGACACAAAGCTGCTCTTTGTCCTATCACGACCTATAAGTTCGCACTGGGTGTATTGACCCGCGCATTTAATATTTCAGCAGGGTTTCAATTGATAGTGAAGATCACATTTTGTAGCCTGCGTGCTCGGCAACTGACTTCATAAAAAAATGTGTCACGCAAGAGGGCGCTTCATTACTGTTATTGTGTGGAAATACCACGACAGCCAACGGTACGACAGCTCACGTATTGAAGCAAGATGGTGAAGTGGCCGGGTTTATTGAATCTCCTTAGAGAGGTTCTAAGCCACGCCACCAAATCAAGGGTGCAGAAAACGTGAGGCGATATTGCACATCTGTAGGACATCCTACCTTTTCCTCCTCCGGAAAAATCTTCGGTCCAGGCCTTTCGCACCACTTGGCGGAACCGACGGCACTGCGCATTTTTACACTCCCGAGAAACCTGGCGCGACAGATTTCGAATGCTACGTGTGGAAGAAACTGGCTCTTATCTACGCTTTTTCACTAGAAAAACCGCCATCTACTGAGTGGCGCGTGCGCTCTATGCATGCGCTTCGTCGCCGCTGTGTGCCCGTCCCACAAGTTTGATTAGACGCTGCGTCATGGCGACCAGCAGACGAGAATACGGTGTAGGCGCAACCCAATTGCTGCTCGAATGGATCGAATCCCATTTTTGACGACGACGAAACTGCCACGTCGCTCGTCAGTACACTGCTTTCTGATAAATTGCATCGTACACACGTCGAATGCATAGAATACAATCACTAGAGGCAACTGCGGCGCTAGGGTTTACGGGAACGGCAAGCAAGGTGGTTCACTCAGCTGGCGAATGATGAGAATCTATGGCCGACACGCATGACGGCTGCACATTAGCCACTAGCCAGCATGTGGCCCTCCACATTGCTGGCTCTCTGGTTGGCTCTGGAGCAGTGTATTTTTCGAAATGTGCAGGGAGGCGCAAGTTCTGCAAAATGCAATTTTGCGTTATTGTGAAGATGACGAAACCTGACGTGGAACTGCTGTTTTTTTTTTTCGAACAATTTCTAGTTCTTGGCAGCTATGTAACGATGTTTAATCTTTGAAAAGAAAGTGAATGGTAGCATGCACAATGCATCTGCTATTTCGTGAAGCTGTGGTGGCGTTCCGAGATAGCCGGAATCTTGGCCTGTTGATTGGCTGAAGAAATCGTCACATGAAGGGCCGTTTTGAAGGGCGAAAGAAAAACGTCACAGGAAGGGCCTATCCGATGGGCATATCCAGGATGTTTCACCGAACACTTTCAACATTTTAACGCGGTAGGGTTTGGGCCCCGTGTAGCAGAAAATCCGGCGTCGGCAACCAGCGTGTGATCGCGGGTGGCGGAGAAAATCATCCAACCACATCGACCGCGCAGGCCCTCCACGTGGTGCAAGGTTTTGGCAAAGAAAAATTGAATTTCTCACCGTGAAATCCGTGAGAAAAATGGTAAAGTACGACTTTACCATTCGGCGTCGGAATCACCGTCGGATTGTAATTTGAATGTACGAGAAGACCTAATTCTGCTACGAGGAAACTCAAACATTTTTACCAGACCTGCGCGCGTCGAGGCAATAGCAAACAATTAATAAAATAATAAAAGAAGGTGCTAGGGCCCTCACATTTTAATATAAGAGCACTTATATTGCCCCTGGAAAAACGTCTTTCCAGCCATGCATTTCAGTTTAAAAGTCAAGTCGACTTTAAGGGGATCGGTGTAAGCTTGGTCTTTGTAAGCTGGCTTTCCCACGTCCAGTGTTGCAGTGAATGAAGCCTACTTGCTGTGTGCGAACGATGCGATGCGAACGGGTCCCGATAACGCTATCGTGTTCTGCTCTTAGAGGCGAAGCTTAAGCGTCATCCAACTTTTTTAAAGATTGCCTGCGGCAGATAACACTATTGTAGTTAATGCGCTGGTCTACTCGAAGAGGCGGACATTACTTGCACAAAAAAATGAAATGCATGAGCTTCGCTGGAAAGACGACTTTTTCGTGAGTGCTCGCAGAAATAAGTGCTTCCGTAAGGACTGCGAATAAAGCTAGAAAGAGGCGTCAGTGCATGCCACGAGGTTCAGCAATTTCTTTGTGTTTATAGCGAGTTTGGTAATGCATTTTTTTTTTCCTTTTCAGCAGGAAGCAGGCTCGGAAGTCGGTCTGGTAGCAGAGCCGGAAGCAGGAGCGGAAGCCCCGACGTACGACGCTCTTCAGTTTTTCAGCATCATGGCGAGCACCACGGAGAGCGCCATGGATCCAAGGTATACACTGGCACGAATGGCGGTGGCTTGAAGTGTATTTCGGAAGTGTATTTAGAACCTGAAGTTCGTTCATGACGTTTTAATCTGATATGTTGCGTGCCAAATTTTACTCTGTTTTGTATTTTCTTCCTGGCTACACCTTTGTATAATATTCGCGGATACTTTCAATTGACAGGGCCTCATATCACTTTCTTTAAAGTATAGCATTCAATTTGGGAAAGTTGGCTTTAGTTTGCTAACCCGGATGCAAATGGCAGCTAATGCTCACACTATTCCACAAGTTCATGTATCTATATGCGCCCTGTTTTCTGACGTCATCGCTAGCTCGTACATATATTGCAGATCCACTTTCAACATCGAGGTAAGAAGCGACAAAGCTGTTTAAGACTGAATAAACTTTGGATGTCAGATGCTTTGATCGATTTTTATTCCTCATGTAGCAAGCGGATAACATACGAGAAATTTTCTTTAGGCTTTTCTTTTGATTTGAAGTTTAAGCGATTGTTTTATCATCTTCTGCTATGATGACTACCTTTTATTATCATATACTCACGGATGACTACTTTTCGGGCGCAGCACACAAATTGATAGGCATGTTCATTCCTTGTTTTTTTTTTTTTCATGGGATGTTTCATATACATTTACGCGCTCTTCGTTGAGAGCTGTACAAATTTTTGTACATAGTTACTGAAACAGCAATAGTGATCTCAGATGAAACATAATCGAACTTTGGCCAAATAGAGTCAAAACAAACCATCCGGCTGGATTCTTGACACTTTTCGTTTGCAGGTACTAGGGATTTTTATATTTTGCGCATCCAAGAAGCCATGTCCCACTTGTCTTCTTTTGTACCTAGTCCTCTCGTTTTCTTTAACTGTTTTCGCATTTTTTGTAAACGCAGCGATTTGCGTCCCAAAACATTGAGATCACAAAATATATAGCTCACTACTGATTTGTCTTGGTGAGGGCATTGGGCATCATCCATATATTGGCAATCGGGTGTTTTCCCGACACCCGTTCTTATAAACTTTATACGAACGTCCTGACCTGTGTTCGAGACAGGCGTTGGTGTAAGAAGGCTACTTCTTAGTAGACGGGCGTGTAAAATTGCATTCTACAAGTGTGGAAACACAAGAAATGTTTTATCAAAAGGACATAGGGTCTTCGTCAGGCACTGCTCCGTCGTCACTTGGGAACGTTCGTCTGTAGTGACAGAGAGAGAGAGAAAAAAAACATTTATTTGGATCATCTAGGTCGTTGATGTTGAGGACGAGTGGGTGGTGTCCTCAAGATTAGTGGACTTCCGTCCACTATTACAAAAACGAAAATTGCTAAGTATATTTTTTTTTCTGTATCCACGAGATTTTCTGTAGCAAACCTGAAAATCCTTCACTACAGGACCATTTCTGTCATTGTGAACGAAACTTTTGCGGTCGCGACAAGGACGTTCAATGTGACCATCGCGGCAAAGGGTCAGACATTTTTGCTACATCTTCAGATATTCATTGTCGGCGTTCCCAATCAGTGGCCGTTCGCTATGAGTGTTACAATTAAGTGGTAAACACGGAAAAACTGCATTGAGAATGATGAAGAAAAGGCAGGGTCATTAGTTATGGTCGCGCCCGGTTGGCTACCCTACACGTGAGGGAAGGAAAAAGGGCAAAGAAAGATGAAGGAGCAAAGTCAGTGCGCACACATCCGCAGGATAGCGTTCACGCACGTATCAGGAGTGCTGGTGTAGTTCAGTTGTGAAAATATAGCTTAGTGATAATGGGGGTCCTACAACAGCTAATATCTGTACGAAGGTAAGCGCGCGTGTAATAAATGCAGCTTTTGCAACACAAATGTTAAAGAAGTGTTCGAAAGTGTCACGTGGCCCGTTATCAGATACCTTTCTCAATGGCCCAAAGGAACTTTGCGTTACACGCAGTTTATGTTTAGTAGAAACTGGAAGCTATTTAAGTGCATTGTAAGGTGCAATTTTAACGTTTCTGGCTTAGGAGAATTGCAAATATCCAGGAACCTTCGTTTTTTTTTCGGTATTTTCATGGGTTATACGAAGTTTTCCCGGTGTTCTTGGTGAACTAGACAGGGCACTTTTTTTCCTTTTTCTTCGGCGATAGCAAGGGGACAGGTTATGAATAATCTGTAGGCGAAGTTCAAATTTGATGGGTTAATTGCGGCCTTTGCAATAAATTACGTATACAAGGGCTGTGGAGTGTTATGAACATGTTTTACAAGCAGCAAAGAATTTAGCCCGTTGCACTCGCAGAACTACAAATTCCATCGAGATCAAATTTAGCGGTAAAGGGGAGAGAGGAGAGGGAGCCACGGCAGATCGCGTGCGACGTTCTATGCGTGTGGATGAAATAAAATCTTTGCAACAAATTTTTAAGGAAGTATTCGAAAGTGTCATACGTCGTTATCAGCTATGCTCCCCAATGTTCCAAGAAAACTGTACGTTACACCAAGTTTACTTTGAGGGGAAAGGGGGGGGGGGGTCATATAACTGTTATATTTGGAGAAACATTACCGTTTCCCGCCTAATTAGACGCGTTGGAAATCATTGCTAAACCCTCGTTACCTATTTTTATTTATTGTAAGAGGAGGGTAGTAGGCTTCCCCGTTGTCTTCAGTGAACTAAACAATGCGCCTTGTTTATTTGTTTAAAATTAGGGGTTCGTTATGGGTAATATGTATGTGAAGTTCGAAGTGTATTGACTAATTACAGTGTTAGCAGTAAATTATGTATGCAAGCAATCCGGAGCATTATGCATGTATTTTACGGACAACGCAGAACTTATCCCACTGCCCTGGGAAAGCTACGTACGCGACCGCGATCAAATTTAGCGAGAAAGGCTGGGGGAACATTGTGGCCAATGTTAAGAAAAAGTAAAACGTGCGTGGATAAATTACTGCCTTGTTAAGAATTTCTTAACAAGTGCACGGAAGCGTTATATGCGGGCAAGGTTTGAAAAGTGTCACTTATATACAAGCAACGCTTTAATGGATGTCACTTAAAGCAGGCGCTTCTTGTGTTGTATATACGCCTACAAAACTTTGCAAGCTGGTTGTTATGTTTATCGCACGCAGGATGGCGGCCACACACTGATTGCCAGAGCTGCGGAGTCGATCCAGAATGGCTCTCCCAAGGTGATCGTGAATCGGGGAAGGTCTCCGTCACCACCGGCCCAAGCGTGAGCCCGCCACCCAACGTTGCTGGCTGAGCAGCAGCAACAGCAGCAGCAGAATCAGCAGCAGCCAGTCTTGCGTCGCCCCAGCTGAACGCCCAGTACAGAGCCACCCACCTCCCGCTTCGTATCTTCTCTTCCACCCGCCAACACGCGGTGCTTTCATCTCAGCCCAAAAAACGCATAGTGCGCCTCCCGCACACGCATTTCGTGCGGCATTATTCGGGCCAACTTTGTTATACTTAAATTGTGGAGTGGAGAAGGCTTTCAGCAGCAGAAGCCATTGAGGACCCCACCATACCATCGGCTCCAAAAAGCCCCTGTGTTCTACTGACAGTAGAAAGCGTTCTTGTCTGGCTTCCGCGGATTGTTCAGTTCTAAAACTGGCCCGAGATAGCATTGCTCGACTTGTGCTATTGCGCAAACGAGCGATATCGGTTGCCTTTGGACAAGCCTGTCTTCATAGGCGACTGCTTGAACTGCCATCTGTGTAAGTTTTTGTTTGTCTGTTTCTGATAACCTACCCAATTCACTTGGCAAGACGAAAAGCAGCGCTGATTTGTCCTGAAAGAAAATTAAGAGAAAGAAAGAAGGGAAGACGTTTGACTAACGTCCACTATTATCCTATGGTGGAGGGTCTGCCTATAAAAAGAGAAAGTTTTCCGTTTATTTGTTAAGCTGTTGACTAGTTTAGCGTTAGGGTACCACTGATCTGCACTTTCAAGAATACGTGCGAAAAATTACGTTGCATTGTGGGGAATCATAGAGCCAGCAAACTGACGAAATCTTCATGCAACGCTAAAGTGCACAGTTTCCTCGTAAGATGACCCGGATGCGTTAAAGAGGATTCTTTTGCTTTAGTGAATAGCCAGTACTGAACAACTTTTAAAAATAAAGCCGAAGCACGACGCACTGATCGCTAAAATTTGCATCTGCATACGAGGCCCATAAGGCGCTTTAGGAGACTCGACCACGAGCGCGCGGGCGCGTACGCGCCATAATTCGCGTGCTCGACTAAGCTTAATTAAGCATTTCAGGCCACGCGCTATTATATTATAGCTAGCGGTTCCTTCGCCTTGTTTTGCCAAGAAGGTGCTGTCAGGGGCCGCCCATGTGTGTCTGTACGCGCTTTCTTTCTAACTCTAGATGCTTTTATTCGTTCACTTATTGAATTCCTGCTGCCAGCCACTAAGCTCCACTTTCGATTGCATGAAGAAGTCGCTTAATGCAAACTCCTAACATCCCTGCGGCACTGTCAGATTTAATGACATGAACCGCCTGTTGCGACTTGACGTTCTATGGGATTCCGTTAACACAAGTAAATGTTTAATGGGATCTGTCTTCAAGGTAATTCAATATAACTGTGTTCAACACTAATACTTCTCAAGGCGAGAAACAATGTAATCCAAAGCTGGTAAATGCAAGGACTCTTACCGAGTCTAACACAAGGTTAACCTATCAACCATATGCCAATTTAACCTTTAACTTGTCGACAAACATACGTGCTGCTGAAAAACACGCCCGAAAAACGTTTTAAATATACATTGCGTTATAAGGCGGTTGTGATTAAGATTAATAACAGTTACTTAAAAGATACAGTCAAGTCTGATATAAAGTTTACTGCTGTAAAAATCATATTCCGTCTTTGGAAAGATTTATTGGCGCCATAGCATTAAATTAAATTATTCCCAGACGCGTAGCTCCTGCTCTAAAATTGACACCATTAAGAGACTCAGTTATTCAAGCACGTTATTTATTATCTCTATTCCTAAGGTTTGTAATTCACATTACCTACTAGCACCAAGTCGCATAATACGTTAATCATGAAGATCTTGCTTGGCGAATTCCTTAATATGGCTTCACATTCACAAGGGTGAAACGACTATTCACACTTATCACACTGTTCATTCATAAGTCGTGCTGTTAATGCATAAGAGAAAGCTGGCAAAAAGCAATGAAAACATAGCTTGCCCGATACTTGTCATATATAGAAAATAAAAACCACGCATCTCTTAAATCATCTCTTTTTCAGTATTATTTAAAACATAAGTTCGAAGAATTCACATTTTGTCTCTTGTTGTCGCAATACCTCCACGAGCAAGTGGCAAATAAAGTCTTGTATATTCTCCGGTAATAGGCATACAACAAACATTATCGGACTGTTGTGAAATGAGTATACTGTTAAAATGTTACTTATAGACACAATGTGTACCACCTGTTTATCACAAATTACATAAAATGAGGGAAGCAGTACGTTTTCAAAGTAATAGGCCAGTGGCTGTTCATTCAGTTTCAAATACCTTTAGGTGAGAATGCAAAAAAAAAAAACTAAGATTATAGGTAGCAAAAATATTTCAGACTAAGTGTTTCCATTTGTCGAATTAGTGTGTTTGCAAGGTAATTCTCAGCCCGATTTCTATGAAGCTATTGCAACAGCTCGTTCAGCTAATGTAATTTGCACCCGTTAAGCATGAAGGGTTGTTTTCTTCGCACAAAGACGACTGTGCATTGTCTTGTTAGGTTTTTAAGAAAAACCAACCTGCATGCTTTTAGGGGGCCTTGCATCTTCACAAACACTCAGAAGTTAAACGGTACGCAGAATAACTACGTCTCCTCAACAATGTTGTTTCCAAAGAACGCAGTCATAGAATTGAAGAATCCCACCAGCGTTACGGCCCCATAACCGCAAAGATTAAATTTAAATGGGATTATGGAGTTTTACGTATCAGAACCAAGATCTGGTTGCGAGGAACGCCATAGTGGGGCACTACAGATTAATTTTGCACCAGCTGTTTCTTTTTTTAGGGGCTTCTAAATCTAAGTACCCGAGAGCTTCTTGCATTTCGGCCCCATTGAAATGCGGCCTCCGCTGCCGGGAGCGAACCCGCGACCTCGAGCTCAGCAGCCCAATGCCATAGCCACTAAGCTACTGTGGTGGTTACAACCGAAAATTACCCAGTTCTCTTTGGTTTTGTTTTTACGATAGCCCCCCAGTTTTTAAACGGACTTGTAAGTTACCCAGCCAATGTGCTATTCAATCGATTAATTGCAAGAGCGTTAGCAACTGTTGCATTTGTCTCCTGGGGAAAATTTGCTAAACAAGGTTCATCTAGAAAAGCCAGAATGAGCGTGGCTCGCCTTTATGGTGTAATGTATGTTTTCACGAATCTTCTCGCGCCACGTTGTACATTTTCCCACCAGCGATACGTACTCCATTCCTTTCCTGTAAGCATCCCAACTTGCCAGTTGAAGCACGTTACTCGTTAGCTTGTGCATGTTTTGTTGCCTTCTCACGTACAAAGTTTTTCTTGCCTGTTTTGTTCAATGTGAATGTTAATGTTTAGAAATATAATCCATAAAATTGTTAGAATTAATGCAGAATTCTATTATGTACGCAAGTGCGAGAAACCACATTACATTTCGACCAGAAGTTCGAGAAATGCATCGCAATCAAAAATTGATGTGATACCCCATTATGATTTGCTTGGTCGGGGACCAATGGGACACAGAGAAACAGTCAACATTCATACTGTCAACGTGAAACAAGTTAGTTTTGGAATTTTTAACTGCAACTGAGGGTAATGGGAAAAAATACCAAAACGTTTTTCTATATAGTCACCACAAAGAAGCCAGACAACTTAGCAAAATTTCGGTGTATTTAGCGTATCTGTAGGCGTCGAGGGTACCCCATCTTCAGTGCTTTGTAAATATAATCTTTTTATCATATCATTAATTCTTACAGGAGGCATTAGTGAAAATGAATGCCTTACTCGCAGTTGTCACATTGAGTTCGTGATTATGTGCAGTGCGGAGTATTATTTTGTCCTTGTTTAAACTTTGGGCACAGAATTGCCAAGCCTTTTTGAATTATGAAATTTCTGTTTCTACTTTCTACTGCAAAGCTTTTTTAAATAGCAGCAAGAAAGGACGAGCAATTTAGGGAACGGTAAACATTATGAAGTAACAAGAACCCAGAACAAAAGCATGACGCGTATGTCATTTTATTTGTTGTGACACAGAAACGGGCACTTTGTGCCAGCGAAAAGCCCCTGCAGAGTCACGTGGTGTTTACTGCTGTCAACGTTTTAACGCGAATGCCATTTACTCGCTGTAATACATATCCACAAACAAAAATTAGATAGAAACCAGTTCATTGCTTTTAATCATTGTGAGGACTTTAGCTTCGATGTGACCGTCACACATAGCACCCTGAATGTTTTCGTGAACTATATGTGGGACATCCTGTGTCATTCGAAACTTATACCGAACTCATCGCAGTTTATTACCTACAAGCACTACGATCTACTTAGCAAGTATTATTGGATTGTATTCAAGTTTTCTTACCCCGCATTACTGGCTATTTGTCAGTCTGCATAGAGTGAAGGTTAATGAAACGAAGTTTGAAGTGCTTGTAGCGAGAAATGAAAGCGAACCTGCCAGGAAAAGAAATGATTGAACCAGGTTGACTTTCTTGAGCAGTCTGGTCATCATTTCATTTAGGAGGACCTCTGCCTGGTTCCTGCGTTCTCATATGAAAGAGTGGTCCACCCTGTTTGATTTATTAGACCCTGCTTATATTTTTTTTCTTATGTAATAAAATCAGTAAGGCATCAGTACGTTTCTTTTTTGGTTTTACAGCCAATTTTCTTCTACCGTCAATGTTCGAGCATCACGGGCTTCTTTTGTTCTTTCAACAAATTCATTTTACTGTGCTACTTACCAAAATTTACATTTAGAGTAGTTGCACGCACATCACAGAAGTACCTCAAAAATAGTCACAATGTAACGTACTAGACCGCTAATTTCTCAGAACGCATTAGGAGCTCATGATTGTTTTCTTCTTGGCACTATATGGTACTGTGCGTACGAAAAATATCGGACAATAGTAAGACATTCCTTCAACTTAAAGTGCAACACAAGCATGCACAGGCGACTTCACGCACCGTCACCAATGCACGAGCATTCGACCAATAGCCGTGGTTCAGCTCGAACGCGTAGTTGGCGCATAGTGAATGCTAGCGCTTCCCGTATACCAATGTCGGTCCGTCCTTTGGCACGCGAGTCTTTTAGAGGCGTTTCAAAGGACGTTTTTCATCAACCGAAAGACACGTCCTGGTCTATCCGGCTCATTGAGCTTAACGATGGTGTGCCACGCGTGCGGCGTACCGATCGACTCCTTGCGTGCCCCACTGCTCGCCGGTCACGACAGCAACCAAAAGCATGGTGTGAAAGCGGCAAGTGAGCGCCTGTCCAGCGAAGCCGGCCATGCGCTTGCTTTTCGCACTGTTCGCCAATTTTCACTTGACTGTGAGAAGTTGCTGTATTCGGTAGTGCTATTTCTCGGAAATTTTACGTGAATCCCCTTTCTCTTTATCTGCAATGGCAGTGTTATTCTCTTATAAAGGCTAATTCACTGCATCTCACAGACAAGCTTGCGCAACCAGGAGAAGAAACAAGACCGCAAAAAAAAAAAGTTGTTCAGCTTTGGAGATTTTGAGACTCGTTCAGGTCGCTGCTGGTGTATCGGCACGGCAAAATAAAGGCCCCAGGAAGTTGAGCAAGCGCCTTTTTATTACATCTTGTCTCGGGGAGATTGCGAAAGTGCGCTATATGAAATGAAGTAATGACCTATGAACAATCGGCGACATAGAAGTGGACTGTACGAAGGGCCAAGAACCAATATTTTTGCTTTCAATGAGAGTTAAAAGTTTATGGTTTATACCCATCAAGCAAACCCATCGATGCGAGTAATAACTCATCTTAACGGATTCCGAAATTTTCTGCGTTTCTAGGTTTCTAGCTCAAGGGCTCGTGGCCGACACCTATGCAGGGGTATTCGCCCAAATCCCCGAATAACTCGCCGGATTATAAATAAAGTTATCGTTCATTCGTTCTAGCTTTCTATTATTTGGTCTCATGTTAACATACATGAAAAAAAAAAAACTCTCGCTCAAAGCAAGCATTCAAGCATCCGAGGCAATGCAAGCATGCCCTGTAGTCGTGTTATCACAGACCATTATCAAACAGAAAAGTGATATAACAGTGCTACGTCCGAAGACTTCGAATGAAGGCTGTCCTCACTGATGCTGTTGATAACGAGTACAGTTATAGTGACGCCGTCATTTTTCTGATCGTAATGAACTACTGCCTTGTGACTTGGATAGAATTTAACGATTGCGTTGCCTCTATCATTCAGCATTCGGGAGCTACTACTTCTAGACACGTAACAAAAAAAAATTGCTGAACGCAGTGGCTCATTGATTAATACTTGAAGCAGCGTGCTTAACTGGCCAACAATGAAACTAACTACGTGGCTGCGGCAGACGCTTGTGCGATGTTGGTTGTTTGGTCGTGAAGGAACCCGCTACAGCGTAAGCTACACACGCTAACTTACCTCCCACCGTTTTCAACACCACTCGGTTTCATAGTGCAGCGTTTTTCAGCACACGGTTATCATCACTCTCTGAAATCCAACTTAGATTGGTCGAATGCTTACAAGTTACTACTTTTTCGTCAGGCGGCCTCAAATGCGGTGAAGACATTACGATGGTGCGCCCGAGGTTTTTTTGTAAATGCCTATCACGCGGCTGTTCGTAAAAGGCACAGGCTGCGCGCCGTAAGCGAACGTCACTTGATATGAACTTGAACTCCCGAAGTCACTGTAGTCGAAGAGCGTATTGCCTCGTGACTTGGCAATAACGCAGTGCTCCAGCAAATGCCACTGATGGGTGTGCTAGCCGCTTCCAACGCCAGAGCTCAAATATGGATATACTCACTGAGAAAATACTCCGGTGGTTTAGAATGCGGCAGTGGTGATATGTTGGTAGGAAGCTTGGAAAATGGTTAGTTACGTGGACTGGACCATAGAATCCATGTTCCCTAGAAGTACTTCACCGCCTCGAACGCTGTAATAATGACACAACTGGGTCGTGAATAACTTGTGTATCATTTCCTAAAACAATGGGTGCAGATGGGTTAGTGACAGAGAACCGCTTAACATTTCATTGCAAAGCGTTAGAAAAATTTTAATGCCGAGTATCTTTAGAAGATGCCACAGAAACTTCGTTTAAATCTGTTCATATACAGCAAAGAGCAATCGCGCGTTAGTTCTTTCTAGCCCTTACGATTTTTGCACAGTAGGAACTAGAAACCATTTTCTTATGTGGAACGTATATATATATATATAAAAGGTAAGCGTATAGGACACTTTTGTTTTAATGCTTCGTGTAAATACCCGAGGACAAATTATTGTATATAATTATAAATAAATTCAAGTCCTTTTGCATCCTCACACACACTCTTTCTCTCTGATGCCCTGAACGTAGATTAGAGATGCTCATTTGCCATGAAAGGCTTTCCACGGGCGAAGTGATGTTCAGTAATAACTATATTTCATGATCATTTGATAAGTTTAAATGATTTTGGGGGGCATAGTCTTTATATCCGCAGGGTGCCTAAAAGGACTCGTATTATATAAGCAAGAATAATCCTATTATCCCTTCAGAGAGCTCTCTCTCAGATACTTTAGAATTATATAACAAAGCTTACTGCTCTAGGCTTTGCATAATACAAGACCGTTCACTAACCAAACGCCAATTGCAAGTCGTACTGTCATGGGCAGAAACAATTGACATGCGGCAACGTCTAAGTCAGCACCAGCAGAAACCCTTGCAAAACATCACTTTATTTGACTTGCGCACTCTCAGGCAGGTTCTATCGTAATGAGTTCCAAACAATCTGCACTACTCTACGCTAAGCATACTGAACTTGAGCCAGCTTTTCAGAGCTCACACTTTTCTCGCTGATGCTAAGGGGCAATGTGCAACTATTTCGCTGCCATGCTATGTTCGAAAAGTACAGCTGAAAAGACTATGTAACAGCGCAGCTTCTTTTGTTTTTCAAAGCGTATCCAGAGAGGGAGATTAGGATGGAATGTAATCATTGTAATGGCATCATTGAAATCAAACATATGGTCGCGGGGTGCCCCGCAACTCTTCCAAGCCTCCTAGAAGAATGGACTCGATGGGAAAAAATAATACAGAGCCCATTGCTTCAAGACCAACTAAGGGCTGTCCAGAGGGCCCATGATGTCGCTGAAGGGCTTGGCCTGACAGTGCCAACGTGGGAGCGGCCCGCCTCGGCTTAAGTCGAGCCTCTGGACCTCTTTAAATAAAGTTTACACACACATACTGTTTGTAAGTGCCAGGTTGGCTAAGGCAGGGTGATCATTCAAGGTAAAAGCGCAAGATGAAATAACCGTTCTCGATCGTAGGTTCCGTACATGCACTGATCTTGCATGCTCCTTTCTACAAAGGTAACGTAATAGCTTCGAGAGCACAGCTACACCAATGCCTCCTATGACTAATGAAGCACTGCTTTTTTGAAAGAAGGATGTCCCTTGAGAGCAGAGGATGCGGCACTCCAGACACAATGGCAGGTCGTTTTTAACAAGCTATGATACGCTGCACAACAAGCGATAGAACCACATGCCAACTCTAGCCCTTACTACATGAATGCCAGGACAACGCCGTTTCGCTGCCGCGTTAGGTAACCTTACAGTGCCCACGCAAACATGCCAGAATCATTGTTAACAAATGTAGCCTGCCGATAGGTCCGGCCATTACATACGCAGTTTTCTTCCACCAAGTTGCTTGGTTCGCGTTTTTTCATTGCATCATTGTGACATTAAACGACGTTCATTAACCGAAGCACACCGTTTCCCTCCCCCCTCCCTCCCCCAGTTATGCGCACTGCATGCCAGCGTTAAAATGTAACGAAAGATGAGTGAATTTTCCATCCAGGAATTGAAGTGACATTCTTTAGGCCGCCTACAAACGAGCTCTTGAAGGCTTTATGTGGCAAATTGAATGTCACAGAACAATTTTTGTACAAGTACGCATTGCTCGTGACCGCCCTGTGTCATGCCTGAAGTGGGAAATGTATTATGTACAGTAGCCTCTTTAAGCATGCAAAAATGCTTAAGTGATTCCAGCATAAAATTTCTTGATTTTATTATAGGAAAGTGAGTATTATTTGTTACTTTTTAAACATTTCGAATTGCATTCAAAAATGACCTCAGCGAAGCCCCTCGATACGGAGTATCGACAGATATATTGTTAAATTAATCTATTTGCAGAGTTGATAAGGTAGAAGCAACTGGTAAAGGCTGCACTGAAGAGAAGTTCACCGCAAGGGGACTTCATTTACTGACTGTCTTACTGACTGTTTCTTTTTTTTTTTTCTTCATCAAATGTCCCTCATGGGCATCTAAAAGCCGTATAATATTCATTTTAATCTATTTACTTTTAAATGTTCCGTTCTTTTGAGGGCGCGTGAAAATTATGGTGAAATCAGGGTCGGCTGTAATGCTGAGATGAAAAACGAGCCTTTTTGCATGCCTAACGCCTTAATAAACACCCCAGACTTTTGCCGTCGTTTTCAGTACTTTTTACACACTGTCTGTGTGGTTGCTCGCCTAAGTTTTGTTGTGTGTGTAAAGCTGTGCCTCTCTGCAGTGTATTGCGTCCGCTGCGAAACCGTGCACCTGCCTAGAAAATGGCGTGTTCTTTGTTCCAGAGCCTAATTTATGTTAGTGATCGAGAGTTTCCTCCCATTTTTGATACGGCTCCTTTTGCACCATCGCGAAGATACAGTGATACATTCTACTACTACCAATACTATGTACATCTCACGCCTTCATGACATTAAAGGAACAGATTTCCGTTTTTCTTACCTGATACCCAACATGTCGTCCTGTCTTTATTCCGGCGGATGAAGCGCATCTGTCGGGTTTTTCGCGGGAGGGAGCGGCTGCGGATTGATCGTAATAGACAAGCTTCCAATGTTAAGTGCAAAGAAGAAAGCATTTCAACCATCAGGAATTTGTAAACCCGCACCGCGTTGCACTCTCCAAGATCAGTCCTGCAGTTTTCCACATGCACTAACACCCGTTTTGACGAATGCTGTGCCGAATTCTGTGACAGTAAAGGAGGTTTTATGAGAACAATTAAGAAATAAAAGTGCGTGATGTATGCGATTGTAATTAATGTCAAGCCGTACAGACAGACAGTTCTGTATATGCCATGGCGCAAGTAAACAGAGCTCGAATTAACGCTTTGAATTGTCTACGCTATCGGCCGCTTTCAAAGGTAAGCTTCATGCAGCTAGCTGTGGTAAATTTTCCGCAGACATCATCTCCCTTTCGGGAAGATTCAAACCAGGTGAGCATCTCTTAAGCATTATTTTTTACTGCATCAAAACTGATGACAGCGCCACCACCTCTTTATGACATCATGGTCTGCAGCTTGTAATGTAGGTGACGGCCTACTAGTAGGTGACTTGATCAATAAATAAAGTGGGAGCCTGAAAAAGCTGCTCACCTGCGTGACACAAGCACAAGTGTGTCATGCAGGTGAGCAGCTTTTTCAGGCTCCCACTTTATTTATTGATCAAGTCTCTTTACAACATTACGTGATGTTATTGTGAAAATTCCGAATAAAACAAGCTTTAAGATGAGTAAATTGGTAATGGATCATAATCAGGAAAATGCAAAGCAAGATGCAACATTGAAGAAACACGCGGACAATCTCAATGATGTGGCACTTACAACGTTGGCTTTTATTTGCTATTCCTAATTATGAAAAAATCCGCCTCCATTCCACCCTATGAAAGCCGATGTACAGCGAAGCTGGTGTGGACGCTAGACAAGCACAACTGACGTTACATAAGTACCACCACCCCAACTGACGTTAGATGACGTTACACAAGCACCCCCACCACCACCACAAGCGACTTACCTCCCGCGTGCATGCACGTGTGCGGAACTGCAGCGTATATCCTTGTTGTTCTAGGCGCTCCGCCAAGCGCAAGCGCCTTATTGAACTACAGCAATGTTAAAAAGTAAATTGCGTCAGAAAATGAGTAAATTACGACCTACGCACGAGCTGTAGACATGATAGCTCTGGATTGTAATACGAATATACGAGAGAGCATAATTATGTTACACGGAAACTGAAAAACAAAGGAAAGCATACTAAGCACAAGCGGCCAAGGACAGAAGGGAGACGACACCACAACACGACACCTACTGTCCTTATCCACCGGCGCTAAATATGCTTCCCAAGTCAGTTTACCAACACGCCCAATAAATGGCAATGCTAAAAGACAAATTCCTTTTCCAGCTGACGCTTGAGATCTGTCTGAGTGACCGGGGCCCCTAGGTCGTGGTACTGTTGTTGGACAGTGCTTGCCATAATGTCGAACACGATCGCAGCGCACGCTGTGAGACCGATAGAACGTGTGCACACATTCGTCACGCGCGCATGCCGGTGTGCGAAAGTACAGCATATATCCTCATTCTTGTAGGCCCTCCCCGTGGCGCAAGTGCGTTATTTAACTAATTGGATTTTTCAAAGTAAAGTGCATCAGAAAATTTTTAAAGTATGACTTACAAACACCCTGCATACATGATAGCATCGGATTGTAATACCAATATACGAGAAAACATAATTCTTTTACGCGGAAACTCCAACACAAGCCCCTTTTCCAGCTGCCATTTCAGATCTGTCTGAGTGGCCGAGGCGGCGTGTTTATTGGGTGAGCACCCCACGAAAAATCCCGACGAACTAGAGGCTAACAGCTTCGCTGTAGAAACCAATTGGTGGATAAACTTGACAATATTTCGTACAAATCGCCAAAGAGGGTTACGCGGAACTGAATAAGTACATAGCTTACCATTCGCATTCAGCAGGAAGCGTCTGAAGCATGTATACCTTGGACGCCGTACAACATATACTGTAACGTAGTTTCGTTTAACTCTCAAGAATTTCGACCTGGTGTGACAAACTGAGCCCTCCAAGGTCGATGTGCAAGCCGAAAACCCTTGCACGTGATAGTACGGTGCATAGTAATGCGTGGCAGAATAAGGAACGCACTGCAAGGTTTTTCCCGAAGGATCAGTTATAGACCGCAAAGAAACTTCACATCTCCTGATCCCATTCTTAGGAGAGACCGGTTTGATGGACGTGTGGTGAAACACTGCAGTAACATTGTAAGAGACGCTCGGCGGAGCACTTGCCGGCCTTGATCGCCAGGGTAAACTTGCCTGTTGCTACAACCCCCCCCCCCCCTCCCCCCCAGTGCGCCCTCCATTTTTGCAATGCCAGCCAGATGCGGCCGATATCCAACCATTCACCACGCTCTCCAATCCCCCTTTCCTACTCTCCCCCGTCGGCTAGCTTTCGCGCCCGCTTTATGGTGATGAGGGAGAGTACCCTCTGCGTAGCGCCTCACGACGTAAATCGGAGGAACTAATCCTGAAAGACGCATGAAGCGTCTACTGCATCTCATCCGCAATGGCAGCGGCGCGCGCTCAGTGGCTCAGACGCACGCGTGACGCAAGCAGTCGTACCTAGTCGTACCTAAAATCCCTATATAAGAAAAGTACCGCCGTCCTTTGATAAACGCCGCTTCTCTCTCTCCTGTATCTCCGATTGGACGATGATAGTGCGCGCTTTTCACTTCTTTATATTTTCTTTTTTTCCGCCTCAGAGCCATGTTGAAAGTCCTCTGCGCAGCCGCAGTGGCCGGCGGCGGCGGCGGCGCGCGCCCGGCCTGAAAGCTTCAACGTAGACTTTCTAGGCGTGCCACCGTCGACTTGGTTTTCGCAAGCAAAAAGTAAAGAAAAAAGCAAGCGATTTAGGAGAGGAGGCGGGGGAGGAAAAGTAGATGGCGGTACTTTTCTTATGTAGAGACTTTAGTCGCACCCTCTGGGTAGCGTCACATCGCGGCAACTCACTAAACTAAGGCGAACCAACGGCTCCCGTTTCCGTGCGAGCGATTGCATTGGCATGGAAAAAAATGTCACAGTTTCGCCCTAAGGGCGAAGCAATGAATGCGATAGCAACACAGCAATGTCATACGAAGTAAGGTGAGCGGCTTTGGTAGCAATATGAATTGTAGTAAACATGAGCTGATTAACTAAGCAGGTGTGCTGCGGCGTAAGTAGACCGACATGAAGAGAGACTCGATGACCACGAGAAGGCGCGTGTGAAACGGTGGCGTTGATGAGAAGCGCTTCCCGTGGGCAACGCGTGCGAAGGGACACACCTGTAGCACTGCACTGCCGATCCGGGCAGCATTGCATGTGTAGCGTGCGTTGGAAAATGTGGCCCGACTATTACTAACTGAATGAACAAGCGTGGTGTGAGCGCGCACAAACATGAATATATCACACTGAATGACTGCAGACAACGACTGTCAAAACGCTGGCAGCAAGCGCATACGCCGCAGCGGGCGAAGGTAAAGCTTTAGGCGAAGGTGCGTGCGGTCTATCGCTTCAACGGAAACTGAGCGGCGAAGGCACAGCGCATAGAAAAGTCAGAGCCGTGTGGAGATAAGAGACGGTGCGGGGGAGCGACGAGCGCGGTTGTTGGCAGAGTTAAAGTGCACCCCCCCCCCCCTCCCGCTCCCTCCGGCGCTGGCTTCCCGCTTCCTTGCTTGCGCGTGGGAGATTGAGTGCGTTCGCACTCCGGGATAGCGCGCGTCCCCGCACGCTTCCGCTCGGGCATACGGCGCGCGGCGAAGATTTTATCTATACGGGACCTCACGGCGACGGCGACGGCAGAAATCCGGTTGAAGTGTCCATATAATTGCTATCGCAATAAAAAGCGGCAGATCCCACGCCCTGTGGGAATCGATGTAATGCGAAGCAGTGTTAGGGGAGCCTACCAAGTTAACGAAACTACCATGAGAGCACCAAGACATAGGTGCACGTGGCTCTTTCATGACCTACATGACCCGCATGTCATGGCATTCATGTCATGAGTCCTCAGGAGTCCCTTTAGCGACACCTAAGAGACCTTAAGGCGAAAGCCTTAGTCATGCTCTTGACTATGACTTCGACCATCACCCTTTTGCCTTTTCCTTCACTTAGTACCACATCCGAACCAATTCCATTAGTTTTTGAGCGTTATTCTTTTTTTTTGCTGAGTCATTCTCATTTTCCTGAGCCATGCTCCTGACTATGACTTCTACCATCATCCTTTAGTGATTCCTTTACTTAGTACACACGTCAGAACCCATTCCAGTGGTTTTTGAGTGTTAATCTTTTTTCGCTGAGGCATTGTCATTTTTGCTGAGTCATGCTCATGACTATGACTCTACCATCATCCGTTAGTGTTTCCTTCTGTTAGTACCCAAGTCCGAACCCATTTCAGTGGTTTTTGAGTGCTAATCTTTTTCACTGGGTCATTGTCATGACCTACATGACACGCATATCATGACCAGCCAGAGGCGGCCGATCCAACCATTCACCACCCTCTCCGATCCCCCTTTCCTACTCTCCCCCATCGGCTAGCTTTCACGCCCGCTTTATGGTCATGGGGGAGAGTACCCTCTGCGCGCGCCTCACGACGTAAGTCGGAGGAACTAATCCTGAAAGACGCATGAGGCGTCTACCGCATCTCATCCGGAACGGCAGCGGCGCGCGCTCATTCATGTCACGACCTATCACTTACGTTCGTCATACACTCTTGTCATAGTATGCCAATTTTGGTGCATACCAAGTTAACGAAACGACCAGTAGACAGACAGATAGACAGACGGATGGACGGACGGACGGACGGACGGACGGACGGATGGACAGACAGACAGACACTGTCCGAGTATCAAATGATCGCTAAGAAATGCTTCGAATTTAAAAACCGTGGCTCCAATCAATGCTGTGAAGGTGGTTGGACAGCGACGCTGTAAACGACCCCCACAACGATTACCCATTGTGATGTCACTTGAATTCACACATGTGACTCTACAAAGAGTGAAACCAGATACAAGTGAAATGTACTTAACCGCACCCTTTATTAATTCACAACGACATTCACGACTGCTTTATGTTCAGTGTGAAACACACTGAGATTTTCAGTTCTCACTGTAGAGATATTCTTTAATTGCTAGGTTAAATAAATGCATGACCCGTGAATGGTGGTTGGTTGAGTTCTAAATTTAGAATTAGCCCCACTTGAAATTGGCGAACTGATCAGCGTGATACTTTCGTCGTTTCGCAGCGTTCTATGCTTCACGTCGCTCCTCGTCGTTTCGGCGGGCTTGTCGCTTGAGCTCGGCTTCTCTGGCGGCATATGCTGGGTCCTGCCAAGCCTGACGCATACACTCCGCTTCTCTGCACATGCTAGGTCCTGCCTAGCATGTCGCTTGCGCTCGGCGCCTTGTGTGAGATCTGCTCGGTTTTGCCTACGACGCTGTTGAGCGAGACGGTTTTGTTCTTTTCGTCCAGCTCTATATTCACGCTGTTCTTATGGTGTCTTTATTTTCCGCGGTCTACCCATGGTAGCTTGGAATGAACTGAATGAGTTGCTGCGCTATGCAACGCGCAGTGACGACTGTAAGTCCCGGAGAGAGAGAGAGACATAAACGGAGCGGGTCTGCTGGAACGCGTTGTCGGCAGCGCAAAGTGGTGGAACGCGGTGGAACGCGGTTTCGGCATTGGAATGTGGTGTCGGTGTTGCAAGCTGCACTAAGCAACGCTGTTTGTATTCAATATTTAGCCTGGCGTTTTTTGCTTAAGCCAACGACACGAAAGTTTCCTTGGCTTGTAGAGGTATACAGCTTCGCTGTAAAAATAGGGGAGGCGCTGCTACAACCCACTAACACCACCTCCACCACCATCAGGTACGCATAGGGCTTCTAGCGGACTAAGTGATGAACTTGTCCCCTTACACGCTAGCGTAAATATCTTCCAGTAAACGGTGCCGGGCTTTAAGGTTCAGCTCTGTTTCTATACAGAAAATCAGCCATGATATTTCATTGTGCCTTCTGGGCCCGTAAATATGCAGCGATGCTTTTCCCTTGATAGTACCTATCAGCCTACATACTTCACGATAAAGTTTATGCTAAAAGGAAGCTGAAGGCCCGAATAATAACAAAGGCGAAATGAAGTTAGGTTTAAACAGAAGGAAAATAAAATCGCATCAGACCCTTTTGAGAGAAAATAATGCCGCCTTTGAAGCCTTTCATGTTATGAAATCTTTATAAGGTAAACTAAAAGTCAGTCTAAAAAAATGTTTTCTTTTCTTTTTTTTCATTTGTCAGCTGTCTGGGCAGAGAAGATTTCCCCATTTCTCTTCGAAAATGATCTGTTCTCTGAAATTGTCCCACTTTGCTTGCGCAAAATTACCGAGGAAAGAAGCATCGCGAGTTGCGCGAATGCAGCTTCCCTGCAAGTCAAGGTTGACGAAGACAACCGTCCCCCTTTCTTCGTATCGGCTTCTTTCGTTGCAGCGTGTGCAAAACGGACATTTCACTGGAAGGCTGCGACGACTTTATTTTCCGCGGTCTACCCATGGTAGCTTGGAATGAACTGAATGAGTTGCTGCGCTATGCAACGCGCAGTGACGACTGTAAGTCCCGGAGAGAGAGAGAGACATTAACGGAGCGGGTCTGCTGGAACGCGTTGTCGGCAGCGCAAAGTGGTGGAACGCGGTGGAACGCGGTTTCGGCATTGGAATGTGGTGTCGGTGTTGCAAGCTGCACTAAGCAACGCTGTTTGTATTCAATATTTAGCCTGGCGTTGAAATGAATTTTCCTATTTACTGTCCTTCTAAGGGCTTACGTTTTACGTCCGTCCCAGTCATATTTTCAGTGCTTTCTTCGGCGTTTGCCCCTGTCATTGTTAACATATTATTTGTCTCCAATTTGCCTTAGCATTATTTCCTTGTCCAGGACAACTATCCCGTTGCATGCCCCCAAGGTGCGAGCTCTTGAAATCGTACTTTTGCATCGAGTGTACACGTCGGTTGTACACTTGCGTGAATTTGGTCCATGTTGACTTACTGCGGTCATCCTGTTGTCATGCTTGTATAATGCATTATACAATTGTCGTGTACATTGCCAGCTAGCTGCTTACGGGTGACCAGGACCCAATCAGGCTCTTGCCTTTTGTCCTGGCGCCCTCTTTTCGTTTAAAAATAATAAACTTTCGCTTTCTGAAACGAGGCGCAATCTTCTGCAGCCGTAAGGCACCGTCCGGTGGCCAAAAAGGTACGCTGTGGGACTCGTGGTCTCGCTTTAAGGCTTTCGGCTCGCGCGAAAGAGCCGCGCGAGTGGTTGAGCTAAATAAAGAAGGCCTCTTTGCGGGGAAAGCGCTTACGTATGCGGAAATGACTCAGCACAGCGTCATGAAAAAGGTATCTATGTATCAGTGGCGGTATGCTGGCGTGACCAAGCCTCGGCGAGCCGGCCTTTGCGTGATCCGGTGTCGTTCCTCAGAACGACTCCTGAATGGGTTTTTTTCCTGAAAGGCTTTTGAACCAGCTCGCGTCTCCGAAGTCCATCAGTTGTTATGGCATCCTTTCTTTAGCTGTATTTGTTTCTTTTACGCTGGTTAACGGAGCGAAACTTACGTGTGTTTTTGTGCGATATTTATCTTTACGCTTTGCTTTCGTGACCGAAGTTATGTAACCATACATTTTACGATTTGTAATGCTTGTACAGCCTTAGTTCTTCAGAAGGCTTGTCATATTGTTGCAGTGGTTATCACGTAAGCACACAGTGCACATTTTTGATATCAGTTCGTATACTGAATAACAGGAACTCTCAAGATAACGCTGAAGCCAGCCAGAACAGCTATAGTAAAGCACCCCATACGCACCATCAGGCACCAAATTGTACCACGGGAGATAACTCGTCGTCTGGTAGCTGGTGGTTATGTCGTTTAAGGATGAAACTGAAAAGCAAGAACTAAGCTCATCGTCGTGCCAGTGTTTAGCAAGGAATGGGTCATATTTTTGTTGAGCGTTTTCTGGCGTCTGCTGTACTACCTCTCTGAGAGCAGCTTGCCCTTACACGACAACAAGTGGGAATTCGGCAATCTGAATAACCCGCTTTCCTTTTTCTTTTATTGCGATAGCAGTTATATGGACACTCCAGGCGAATTTTCGCCGTCATCATCAACGTTGGCGATTCGGTATAAAGTCCAAGTGCGATAAGATCCTATCGCGCCCCATCTACCGTACGCTGTGGGTGCGAGAGAAAGCGTGTGAGGGTGAGCCCAGAAGGATGTCGGCATGATGCGCGCCCAGGGTTATGCGAGAAAGCGTGCGCAAGGCGAGGGGCAAAGGAAGGTGAGCGCACGCCAGAAGGCGGGGGTTGGGGGCAGGTGAGCGTGCGCATCCTCTCTAACCCGGCCGCGGCTGCGGCTGTGCGCAAGGCTAAGGGCGTTCACCCCCTGCACCCGATGTAGGAGGTATTATCAGACGGGTGGCAAGCTTCGGCGAGCCGATATAGCTGGTGGCTGCATATGCGTTATCTTCCCGCAAGTCTAGCGCTAGAGGACGCGTAATCTCAAGTTCGGAGACGTAGACGTGCTGAAGCAGCAGAAGCATTCACTCCTCTCTGTTTGCCCTCTCCATCACACCAGCATTGTGACAGCGAGTGTTCGCGGTCATCTAGTACACAGATTTGCATTTGCGTGCGTAGGACCATGCTTGTTAATTTAATTACTCATAGAATGCTTACTGCAATTTGCATGGCCGACAAAACTATGAACCTCACATCATGTAATTGTCTAATATTGTCCTATTGCTATCAATTATTCGCCGTCTGGGCGCAAGTTCGGCTTTTTTATATCTGTGACAACTTGTATTCTAGTATAAAATATGGCCGCTGCCGCACTATCACGCTTATTAGATAACGCTTATCTCGTAGGTCCAGTCCACTGAGGCAATGTAGCATTTGACAGTTAAGGCCCCACGACGCCTTGTCCGGTACAGATAGAAGTTTCGTTCTTTGGAGTATATCATTCGTGAAGTGCACATGACAAGACTGTGTGTGAAAAGACCTACCACGTTGAGTTTCTCTTAAGTCTCCAATGCTTTGGAATAAAAACTATGTAACGTTAATGCATTTATCGATAATCTACCGTAACTAGGGCCTGAAGGGAATAAATGCAACATAATGCCCTAATTATTCAGTTAGCTTGCTGTACCGTAAACATTTGAAATAATATAGTCATTACATATGAAACGGCAACTCGCACCCAGCGAACTAGTTCAGAGTATGAAGAATGGTTGGAGACTAAGTGTGTACACTCATTTTCGATGTCTACTGGGAAAGTTTACTCTGTACCTATAATACCTTACAAATGTATCATGCCTTAAACGTGTCCTCAAACTGTAAACCTTAATACCTTAAGCGAAACCAAGAGATGTCCAGACATGAACACCCGTGAGCAAAAGTATACGGACCAGGGGTTGCGCGATAAAGCCGATGTTTTCTTATGCCTGCGAACGCAACTTGAAATTGAGGACTGCAGTTCAAAGTTGGCACTGCGAACTTTTCAACGTACTCATCAATTCCAGTTTATGCTTATTAATTACGAAGAAATTCAGTTTTTTCGGCGACCCTGTGGTCCGCATACTTTTGCTCACGGGTATACGTAGCCGAACAGGTTCCTTTCATCTCTTTCAGTTTTTCCTCCTGCCCCTCAACTTGTTTTCAGTGTCTGCTTTCCTTTACAGCGTTTTTTTTTTCTTTCTCTTTCTTGTTTTCCTTTCGCCCACACAACTGCCTCCGGCACAGAGCCCCCGTAGGAGCCCATCTCTTGAGTCCCTAGGTGTGGCGAGCCCGCTAGGGCTACCAAGTGACGCGGAAAGGGTCTTATTTATCCGGAGGCGGAGCAGACAGGCAGCGAGGCTCATGCAAATTCATTACTGCCACCGCCGTCCAAGTCGATGTTGACACAAGACACGATCGACTCCCCGTAAGCTCACTGTCCATCTCCACCCTCGTTCTCTCCGGCTCACTCCTTTCCAGTATTTATCTCTTTACTCTGCTCACAAGCTCACGGCACTGGCTTGTCCACTCCTTATGTCGGCCGATGATGAATAACGAGATCGAGCAGAACGAGCAACGTGGATGAGGCGGGCATCTTAATGACGTGGGAGGCCCTATACGCTGGAAAGTTGGGGTGAGGTGGAGAGGCGGACGAAAATTTCGACGCCCGAGCGGCCCGTCTTGCTTCACGCCTGCTCGGAGGCAGGGGGGACGGCCAATTACTTCGTTCCTCCATCCACCCTAACCGTGTAGCGCCTGAGAATCGTCCGACCGGGGGACTCCGATAATGGCACCGTCCCTGTCTCACCGCTTTCTCCCTCGTGCTACGCAAAGTTCGGAAGCGCGGGGCAAGCGTGTTGTACACGTGACTTTGTGAGCCTCTGTGTGTCTGTCCTTGTATGGCTCGCGCGCGTACTGTGGACGATCGGTGGAAAGAGGGCAAAGGGAGAAGCGGAGGGATGTAGTGAGAGAGAAGGCTGGCTCGATTCTCTTCCGAATAATGGGATCGCCGCAGGACATCCGGTACGATGGACAGAAATTTGAACGTACGTCGGAGACTAAGCGAAAACTCATTAATGGCGAAACCAGGCGGAAGGAAAAGAAGCCCGCGCGCTGGTACCGCTGAAGTCGCGAGAATAAGGAGCAGTAAGGGATCGTAATTTGTCAAGATCCGTATTGATTTTAAACTGGCGCTTAAACGCGTTTCGCTGTTATTAATGCCTCCTAGGTGAACGTCGCTTTTTTTTTTCTCGTTAACTTGCGTGTTTCGCGCATCTGATCACTTAGGCGAAACGATGAGGAAATTCCTTTATCGGTCTAGTGCTTCCTCCTTCGCTTGCGTTCTCTGCAGCCAAGTCGGGCACACAAAAAAATATTGGTTGCGTGTGCCGCGAGGATGCTGTCCTATTTTGAAAGCGCCGGTGGACCTCGCACAAAGCCTTGCTAACAGTAATGCGTTCACTTGAGCGCAGCTAGGCTAACGTCAAAAGTGAAAGTACTTTAACACAGCATACACCTGCTGTCCGCAAAGGAGTATGTACTTGTAGGTGACTTAAGACGCAATTGTCATCATCATCATCATCAGCCTGTATTCATGTCCACTGCAGGACGAACGCCTCTCCCTGCGATCTACAATTACCCATGTCTTGCGCTAGCTGATTCTAACTTGCGCCCGCAACTTTTCTAACTTCGTCACCCTACGTAGTCTTCTGCCGTCCTCGACTGCGCTTCCCTTCTCTTGATATCAATACCGTAACTCTAATGGTCCACCGGTTATCCGTCCTACGCATTGCGTGGCCTGCCCAGCCCCATTTGTTTCTCCTAATGTCAATTAGAATATCGGCTATCCCACTTTGCTCTCTGATCCACACCGCTCTCTTCCTGTCTCTTAACGTTATCCCTAACATTTTTCGTTCCATCGCTCTTTGTGCGGTCATTAACTTGTGCTCGAGTTAAGGCGCAATATAGGTAGCTAAATAAAGGTGATAAGTTATAGGCTCTAGCAGATAGGACAGCGAATCATTCGTGATAAATTAGTGCAGCGGATACATCCCATTCTTCAAAATAAGATGATACACAAGAAAGACGTCTCAAGCCAGAAATTATGCTTAGAAAATAGCTTGCGTTCATGAGTTGTTGCAAAGAGCTAACCATTAGAAGCAGACTTTCATGATGTTTTTAAATTTACCCGCACAAATGTTTTAGTCATTTCTCAGATTCATTTACCAAACGAACGTCTGGAGACGTTAGGTGGTCGAATGGAACATTGTGCAATTATATCTGCCCTTTCCGTTTGCTGCGTTTTTCCACAAGGTTCGTAGAGGTTGGCATTCATGTGCGTTTCTTTTGTTAGTATACTGGGTGTTTCAGCGAACACTTTCGAAACTTTTTAGAAGTTGCCTGTGGCAGATACAACGATTCTAGTTCATGAGCTGGTCTACTCAAAGAGGAGTACATTACTTGCACAAAAAAATTGAAATGCATAATCGACTAAATCACAAAAATTCACTAATTAAGTTTTTAACTAATTACCTTAGGACCCATATTGCAATTTATAAGTTCTAGCCGTGGAGTTCGCAAGGCGGATTCACTTGGAACGAATTCTCAGGATGACACCTATTTCGAGATAATAATTCCCAAACTTTGGTGATAAATGCATTGGCGTTCCAGTTTCTGTTGTGCTTCAATGCATAAAACGACGTTTTGTTAAGAAAGTAACTGGAACGTCAATGCATTTTTCCGCAAAATTCGGGAATTAATATTTAGAAACTCGTGTCATCCTGAGAATTCGTTCCAAGTGCATCCGCCTTGCGAATTCCACGGCTATAATGTGTAAATTGCAACATGGGCCATGAGGTAATTAGTTAAAAACTTTAGTAGTGAATTTTTGTTAATTAGATGATTATGTATTTTGATTTTCTGTGCAAGTATAATGCCCTCCTTTTCGAGTAGACCAGCTCATGAGCTAGAAGTGTGCTATCTGCCGCAAGCCACCTTTAAAAATTTTGAAAGTGTTCGCTGAAACACCCTGTATATTGAGGAAACATTCTACAGCAAGCATTCTGTGCTTGGTGATTGGGGTATGTGGAAAAACAAAACCCTCCTCCCCATTGGCGTTGCGGAAAGGGGGGCGAGCTCACGCTATGCAAGAGTGTTGAAAGAGTGAACAAAGAGGGCGTTGGAGTGCTGCCGGTTGCGTGGAGGAAGAGGAATAAGTAGGTTGGAGAGGTATTGGAGCGGCGCTGATTCGTCCGAACGCAGCATGAAAGGCTGCGTCGCGCCCTAGGAAAGTACAGTTAGAGGCGGACGCTGCAGCAGCAACGGAAATGGCGCTACGTAATAGCCTGAAAAAGATCCTGACCGACGCCAATTTCGCTGAATAAATGCCTCCGTGTGGCCAACGCGGTGAGGGCTCGTCGTGCAGGCTGATACTCTTGAGCAGCGGACCCCGCTCTTGGCGCAGAATTAAACATGTGCCTCCAAATCTCGCAGGGTAATAACTATCGGAACATGTGGGAATTCTCCAGTCATGAGAGCGCGTTGTGCACGTTGCCTAGTCGTACAGAGCTTGCGCATACACCTCACTCAGTGTCACGTGAGAAACTCGTAGTTTATAATTGCAACGTTTGCAGTAGCTTGCCCTTTCCAAATGACCTCTCCTATACAACAATGAAAACAAGACAGATGACAATTAAATATAGAAACGCAAAAGACGAAATCTGCAGATAGTCCCGAGTAATGTTCTCGCTAGTTTCATACAGGACCTGCTCGTTAGCAATCATAGTTAAGTCAGCACGTGTCCATTGTCTCAAAAATCCAGGGGCGCCCACTGTATTCTACGTGTTTACGCTAAACAGTGAATAGCCAGTCGCACACCAGCAAAATTAGTAATTTGTAGGAAGGACGCCACAAACATTTATGCAACAACATCAGCACTATTGAAGCTGGCATGTACTAACGAACCCCACGTACAGTACTTTGCGCCCTGCATGCACCACTAATTAGAAACGTTCTCATAACGCCGGCACTCGCATGCGGCTGAATAATTCACCACTTTCTCGACCTGCAGACTTACGACCGGCTATTAACAAAGTCCCTGTGCCCTCCCGCCTCGAATCTAGAAGGCGCGCTCAAGTTCTCTCCGGGTCTTCATTTATCTCGCGGTGAACAAAGGGGCAGGACACGAATACCTGTTCCGAGAAGCGCTTCCTCTGAAAACCGAGTCTAGTTTCTTGAGCCAGGAAATGCTTGTAAAAGCACGTAGTGGAGAAAACGAGCGGCGGACCGCGGTGAGAAGACAGGGTTATAAACGCGTGAAAACTTTTTCAGAGCCCCCGGAAAAAGTTTCGATTTTTCTCGTGTGCGATTTTTTTTTTCATATTCACTTTCGCGGCTCAGTGCGAGTCTGTATAGCGCCACACAAACGTCGATATTGTGGAGCACACTTTTGTGAATCTCGCCGGCTGAACGAGATAGATGATATGACGGGAGAACGCGTGCCATTCAATAGCTGTATGCACGTGAGAAAGATAAAAGCTGTAGAATAAGTGCCACATTCAACGGAAGTAAACAGACAGGGGAAGCAGGACTCGATAAGCTCTGCGATGATAAAGCATCTCACGGACAGAAGAAAGTAAAAGAAAAATGGAGTTACAGAACAATATTTACGCCCAAGAACTCTTCCAGCCTGACAAGCTTCAATTACAGGAACACAGAGAGACAAAGACAGTTATGAAAGACACGGAAATAAAAAATGAAAGTAGAGTTATGTCACGATCACTTGTTTTAAGCCTACAGACACGAGCCACTTTTGAATTACTTTTTTATCCCTTGTTCTCATTCATGAACTGCAATCAAGTGAGGCTTTTAAAGACACCAGCTAATTAGGTAACTTGCTGCACGGCGTAATTCATTTGAGGCAGTAAATCAATATATGCAAAGCGCATGAACAGAACCAACGCTCTGTCTGCGCAGGCGAACGCTATGGGGGCAAATTTAGTTGCTGGACTGGTTTGATAACAGCCACTTCAGTACTGTTTATAGTTTATGGCCTGCAGCAACTAATATAACGAACTTTGCTTTGAGGGACGCTGTACAGGGACGGCGTACAGCTTTCGCACCTCCAAGATCCAATGACTCAGATTTTTACCGTTAAAGTTTAACAGCTTCTAAGCTTACGGCATTTCGTTCAGCAGAATGCCTCGGTTACCCGTCGTGTTATGCCCGCGTCAGTTACATCAGTGAACACAATTACGTTCTTTCCAAAGAGCGCAGTTGAGTTCCTGTGAAGTAGGATTCAATAACGTTTATAAAACTTTGCAATGCCTGTGAATGCTTTATTGTGCAGACGCGATGGCGCAAGAATGCATATACGCGTACATCACTCGCAAAAAAAAAAAAGAAAAACAAAACATATGAAAGTACATGAAGCAACTCCCCTGAAGATTAGTTGAACCAGGAGAGACACCACGTCAGCTTCACGAGGTCTTTCTGACCAGTCAGTGGATGCTGTAAGACCAGATCATCCCTGAAGATGGAGAGGCTACACTTGTGCTCGCGTGTATGGCATGAGTTCGAGGCCACCCTACTTGCCTGCTCATCAAACGCCACTTTCGACGGCAATACCATGGACTCAAACACAATTGATTATCCACTTGTCCTGCTTGAGGACATAGTATTCCTCGTTCTGTTAGGGCAGTGCTAGCGCAAATGCTCGTATAGTGCATGTATATGACATGCTGTACTGTGGTATTCGAACGTTGCACCGGAGAGGAGGAGCTTCGCGTGCGCTTCGTGCTTCATGAAGTGTCAAAGAAACACTCGTTCCTTACTCTTGTGTGGTCATCTTTCGAATAGAGTTTCATTTTCAGATGCCTCTTACTACCCGAGCGAAGACCACAATTGCTCGATCTTTCAATTTTGGTACCGCATACTAAAGCAATAACAACGGTGTTTAATTGTGGTCGTCATCGGCAAAGGCATGGCGCTCGCCGGTAATGTGGTGGCCCAGTATGAATTCTTCGATATTCTAGGTAGATGCTGTAATATTGAAACGCCAAAGTTGCTATGACCAAATTCTATCGGCATGACTGGTTTATTCATCAGAATTTTGGCAATTGCAGAGCGCTAACAGCAGTCACAAATAATTTCATTCGCAGTGTATACCATTTAGCCTAAATCATTAAAAACTGCACAACAACGTTAAGGCTCAACAGCTGAAAGTGACGCAATTTCACTGGTACCAGTGCTAGTGCTCTTACTGACGTGTAATTGCGCTGGGCGCTGACTAATACCGTCAGTCTCCGGTCGGTATCCTTGTCTCCGGTAGCGCCGAGGTGCGACGCCTGCAACTGCACTAAAAAAATTTTAATTCCAGGATTTTACGTGCCAAAACCACGATGTGATTATGGGGCACTCTGCAGTGAGGGACTGCCGGATTAATTTTGACAACCTGGTGTTCTTTAACGCGCACTCATTGCACGGTACACGGGAATTCTAGCTTTTCGCCCCCATCAAAATGATGCGGCTGCCGCGGCCAGGATTTGATCCCGCACATTCAGGCTTAGCAGCGCACCACCAATGCCACTATACACCAGCACGGCGGGTGGCGGCGCTCGTGACGCTCGCGTCGTTAAATGCCAGGCAGGCTACCAGGGTGCTGTTCCTTCTGCCAAACAGCAGTTGCCTTGAGTGCTGCTTCGAGCCATGCCGCGTCCGCGTGTAGTTACAACACCGTCCGAGGAGGTCGAATGCAACGGTGTGCATCTTGCTATCGCTGTAAATGCTTCGCCCATCGGGGGAAGCTGCCAACTTTTCCCCTTATCTAGAACGTCTTGCAGAAGAAGCATTTTTGTTTGTTTAACGTGTGCACTATTTAGGTCTGGACTAAAGCCTGAAAATCAAAATTAGCAACTTTTCTCAACCATTGCTAAATGCAGCTGTCTTAACTGGGGTGTTTTGCTTGTTGGACGAGAACGCTGTATTCTCAACTTCTATCTCTTCCCGTGGTATCAGTGTGCTCACAGTTAGGCGACACTTTCAGGTGTTTATATTTACCCTTCTTTCTTCATTTTTAGTTTGTTTGTTTGTTTGCTCGTGCGCTTGTTTGTTTGTTTGTTCGCTTTTGTTTTGTTTGCTTCTTTATTTGTTTGTCCAAAATTAGGGTTCCAAAATGATACTAATTTCGAGGGACATAAATTCAATGTGAAATTAAAAGTTGCCTGATATAGTTATAAAGCTTGTAATATCTACACAGTACAGAAAATAAAAATGTGAATTTCAAAAGAGGAACAACATGGAAAATTTTAGCATGGAATTCTGTCTCTAACAGAAAATTCCAGAGGGCATCACAAACCTTCCTGCAGCTAAAACCCATTTCAGTAGCACTGAAGGAAAGGACCACCGAGAGAGTCAAATTCAAGCAAAACTTACATAATGCTTCTTCTAACAATATTTCCCATTGGATATTCAAATGGCGAAATGCTTATGCGCAGTCATTGCATAAGAAGGGGCAGGGAGCCACGACACATGCCCGTATTTGTTCATTGCAACATTCAGTAGCAGGATGAATCAAAACAAGCCAATTTACAATGCCAGTGGTCCTAATGTTGTGACAGGACATAAATAATAGTTGGACATTAGCATGCGTGATATAACATAAGGAAAAACAAAGGCGTTCCACTATCCGCTAAATCATTGGCTGCCGTGTCGCGAATTGATTATTTTTTGTGGTACATTATGACCCTAAACTGCTCGAGAAGGAAATTCTTCAGCGTCACTGTTTGGGGCGAAAGATGTTTCGCCCTGGCAATTTTTTTTTTTTTGCCTTTGATTCTCGATGCATTTGTGATAACCGGCAGGCCTTTTCGAGGAAAGCAGCGCTGAAACACGCAACAGACAATGAGGAAGATAAGAAAACTCTCTGTCAGACAGTTTAGGTGCTAGTATTTCCCCAGGATCTACATTTACATCTGCTTCTGTTTTCCCAGTGTTTCATGATTTCCACTCCTTGAAGTTTCAAACCAACTAGGCCCAGTCTACCTTTAGAATTGAAGAGGTCACTGTTGTAGGCGCTAGTGAAGACGAGCAGCCTGTGTAAGGGCTATTTTGCATATGGGTTAATAAAGTGAGCGAGAAAGGCACGCAGCGCACATAATGTGGCCGGGTTTAGTTGTTTTCTGTATTTTACGATGGTCCTTGCGTGATTTGCCCATGTCACTCATGTCACTGATTTACGCATAAGTCCTCCGACACACTGCTTTGGTCGGTTTTTCCCAACCTGCACATTGGTGTTGAGTTTTGCGTTGACTGCTGGTTCCACTCCACCACAGTCAACCACCAGCTGTTGCGACTCGTGTCCTAGCGGTCATTACGAGTTTACGTGGCTGGTGACGTGCCAGGTGCCGGGCGATCAAGAGGTCCGGAGGGACGTCCAAGATATGTAAAAAGGCGTTTATTTACAAAATTTAGATTTTGAGAGTTTCAAAGTTCGAGCACCGTACGAGCACACCTTAGCAGCACTGAAGGTACGCTTTTTAGAAACTTCACTTTCTCCCTTTCTCTCGTCAGGGGAATTCACTGTTGTTGTTCTCGGCCAATCACAATAATGAAATCGTTCTCGAAATCCGCCCACGATGTTGCATCGTTCCGCCAGATTACGCCTCCAAGGTTGCGCAATCGACTCCGCATACGGGCAACCGCTTGGCGACTTGGGAACGTCAACTCGACTCCGTTCCCACGGAAATTCTGAACGTTGGCCCCTTACAAAAATTAGGTGGCTTTCCATGACGATCAGCTTGACAGGGCCGGGAGACGGGCCTTCGCGGTAAATATCGTTTCCATGAAGCGCGGTATGGTCGCCGGCTCGAAGTGAGCTCGTTTGTTTGACTGTCACAGTCCATACCATGACAGAAAAGAGTGGCGTTGCCGTTCAACGACGCACGAGACCGATGACTCAGAATTCGCCTCGCCCATCAGCTCTGAGCGGTCGAACAACCGAAGATACAAAACATAAATGCTTTTCCATTAGTCTCAGGTGACGCTGATCTTGTCGCCAGCTCCCTGGCCTTGCAAAGACGAAGGGGCATGAATGACATTTCATCACTGCAAGTTTGCCGGTGCAGCATTCTTTGTCGAGTAGAGCCGCCACGCACAGTCGTAACACCGGCAGTTGTTTCCGCATCGCCACATATGTTTGTAAGTTCTCAGTTCCTTTCAAGTATTTTTTGTTGATCAGGTTAGCGCTGTCAGTAAATGTGAAGATAAAGAAAACGCCCGAATAATTTTGATCTTGGTGTGATCTGGTTGCCTTTATCTCTTTTCTACAGGGCTATATTTCCGTTATTTAGTTAAACACTGAGCCGGAAGGCCATCGATACACGTAATCACATTTTCCATTCCCATGTTCAGGAATACAATCGCACGCAACAATGCACCACAACAAACCTTGTTACATAACCTGATGATGTCGAATTGGCCCCCGCAAAATCGAGCAGATCTAAACCGAGAAGGTTTTCGCAAGTGCTATCCATGCTCTATAACGAGCAAGAATTGCACTTTCCACTGAACACGAATTTGGGCTGTATCATCGCGCGGGATTAGTAGTAGTAGTAGTAGTAGTAGTAGAAAACTTTATGTTTTAAAACGAAGTCCCAGAGGGTGGAGCCCTCAGTCCAGGGCCCCATTTGCTGCTGCTATCCGGCTGGCCCGGTCGATCAGGCATCGCTGGTCGTCGAAGGCTGTGCTGGAAAGAGCGGCTTCCCACTGGGATGGGGAGGGGTTGGGTATTCTAGGTAAGCCGGGTGGTTTGGAGCATTCCCACGTAGAATGGTAGAGGTTTGGGTGACCACCACAGAAAGGACATTTGTCGGGGTACTGGCTAGGGTAAAAAGTGTGGCGGAGAGCAAGGCTGGGGAACGTATTAGTTTGGAGCTGACGCCAAGCGGCTGCATCTGCACGGTTTAGCTTCACGTGTGGTGGAGGGAATGTTCTACGGGATAGTCTGTGGTGCTGTAGTATATGCTTGTATGTAAGCGGTATCGTTTCCACCTTGTCTGGGTTGGACTGGTCTTCCACCGCTGCCTGGAGGGTTAGGCCTCGGGCTGCCGCATGAACGCGCTCATTGCCAGGGAGAGACGCATGCCCAGGTGTCTAGACTAGGTGAACTAGTGGAATGTTTTGCTTCTTGTGTAGAATTTTATGAGCGATCGGTGAAATCCGTCCTTGTGCGTAGTTTCGACATGCTTGCTGGGAATCTGTAAGAATATGTATGATCTTATCTGTGGGTTGAGCGCTGATGGCGAGGGCTATGGCACATTCTTCGGCTTCCGTGCAGTTTTCAGTGCGTATTGTGGCTGATAATAGTGCTTCGCCCCTCCAATCGGCCACCGCTACCACTTTGGCTGTAATGTCGGGGTAGCACGCGGCGTCTGTATAGAAGGTGTCGAGGTCGTTGCAGTATGCTCGGTGCAGTGCCATTGCACGTGCAGTGCGCCTGCCTTTATGGTGTTCGGGGTGCATATTCCGAGGTATGGGGGCCACTGTAATGTTTTCTTTGATGTTTGGGGCGATTGACAGGGGCTCTCGTGGGGCAAACTCTGATGTTGGGTAACGTAATTGTCTGAGTACGCGCCTTGCTGTCGATGTACGTTTCAGTCGTTCGATCTGACCAACTTTATGGGCTTCGATTAATTCGGCCATGGTGTTATGCAAACCAAGCTGTAATAGTCTGGCTGTTGAGGTGTAGATAGGAAGGCCTGTCGCCGTTTTCACCGCTGTTCGTATGAGTGTATCTAGCTGGTTTGTTTGGTTTTGGGTGAGTCGGTGGTAAGGTGCGTGATAGGTAATGCGGCTTACGATTAAAGCGTGTATGATGCACATGACGTCGGATTCCTTTAGGCCGTGGCGGCGGTTCGTGACCCGCCGGATCATGTGCACTACTTGATTAATCTGTTTCTTCAGTAGCGTCAGGGTATATGTCGCTTTCGCATTGGCTTGAACATGGAGTCCTAGTAAGCGTAATTTGTTCACCTTATTTACAGGTTCACCCTCGGTAGTCACCGTGATGTCAGGCGGTAGGTGATGTTTCCTTTGGAGGTTTTTACTATAAGCAGTTCTGACTTTTGAGCTGCGCACGTAAGTCCCCCTGCCCGTGCATATTTCTGGGTGACATCGGCTGCTGCTTGTAGTGCGTCCTGTATTTCACCATCTGCATGCCTGCAATGCAGCCTGTATGCCACTATTCGCTATGGATATGTCATTGATGGATGTACAATAAACAGATACTGCAAGATACTGTTTAATTTCCTACAGAATTCAAGTTTCACACTGTACATAAAGCGCATTGTACCACACAACGGCCATTCAGCGGAAATCACCAAACTACAGTAACCCACATTTGGCAAGTTAACCGCCGCATTATGGGCCAAAAATCAGCAATCCACATCGATCGCAAATCCAGCGTGGCCCGTTATGAACGTCGCGAAATCGTCGTTGGAAGAAGAACAACAGGTAAGTCTCCTCCACGACTTCCCACTTGTGGGAGGGTGCCAACAGCCTTCCGCAACCGAATGCCATAGAGATGCTATAGCGCCTAGCACACACAGCCGCCAGAACACAATTCCCGGAGGGATTTATGGTCTTCATGACGCTGTTCAAACTGCCGATCACCTCTGGCCCCGGAGTGTCGACAGCCGCGGCGGCCGGCGGCCCAGTACGGCGACGAGAGCAAATATTTGCCGAGCTGCGAGGAGCGGCCGTGCCGTTCGTTCTGAGCATCGCGCCTGCTGTGTAAACCCACGACGGGGGGAGGGGAGGGGGAGAGGGCGTTCGTGTTTCTCATAGCATCGAGTGCTCTAGGGCAGCATTTGGTCGCAGTCTCCATTACTCCTCGCTTTGTGTGCAGCTATCTCGGGAGATGCCAAATATTCCTGTTACTTATTTGTAGCCGCTGGGAAAACTAAAGTCCTTCTTGCGATCTATCGCTTCTTTGTGGAAGACAACCTCACGAAACGCTGCTTAAGAACAACGTTGGTTATACATTCGAACTTCGCGCTGTGACTTAAATGTTGTCTCACCCTGTTCTCAGACGCTCATCTGAAATGACAACAGAGCTTGCGGCAACACCAGATTTTTTATTTAAGCCGACAAGACGCATAACATGTACATCCATTCAGCTTGATTATTCGAAAGTTGCAGCTTTCGTGCTATATGCGTAAAATTTATTTGATGTATGCACTGCTTGCGACCTGAGGTTCCGATGATGTGGGCACTTCACGCCCCGTCGTGTAGTAAAGACAGGAATGACGCGGAGAAGCTTACTTCAAGTTCAAGCCACCATTCCCCACCAAGCAACCATCTCGTCTTTTGTTCATTCCGTCGTTCCGATCACGCCCCCTTCCCCCAATCCTGTGTCAGGAGATGAGTGGCGTCATCTTCTGCCAATGCAGAAGTCTGAAGCCCTCTGCCTCCGAGGAGAGCTTAGGCTCTCCTCGAGCCATGGATTACACACCTATGGCACATCTCATGAACGTGGATAGGGCAACACGTCACGGACACTAAATACCCATCGTCGAAGCGATGACAGGAGAGAAAGGCACTACTAGGTCGTTTGAAGGAATGTCTCTTCGCAAATTTTCCAAACCCACTTAGCGATGTCCAACTCGCTGCCACGAATAACCGCAGTTTTAACTGACTCTGACGATGGAATTGGCTCGCTTAGCATGCGCCTGGTTGTCACTTTCTCTGTGAGCGACTGCTTTCGCAGGGTCAACGGACAATTACATCACCTCGACACCCAAATACCAAATACTTGTAGAGGAAAGTAACGCTAATGATTTATTCACAAAGTGCTTTAAAGGACACAGCCTCATATACCTCCTGCGCTTGTCTTCTGTGTCCTACTCGGCATGCGAGTACCATTGCAAGTATGAAGATGCCGTCACGACGCCGACAGTGGTAAAGACATCAGTATGACTACAATCACACGGCAGTGACGGTGACGTGACGACGGAGTCAGCAAAACCAAGATGGCCCGACGACGATGATTACTATTATGATAATAACGATGACGGCACGACAACACTTAATTAACTGTAGCGTATAGGTCATTTTTGAACGTTATACACTACAGAGCTACACTGACACGGTTACGCTGCAGTCCCTTGTTTCTCTGATTTAAAGAATGCTAAAAATGCTTTCTGTAAAAGTGACAGCATGGGCACAGCGGAATTCGTGGTAATGACTTTGCAGATCTAGCTGCGAGAAACGCCTTAAATGGTGGCACACTTGTTAGCTTACGATTCTCCAGGCTCGACGTCCACTCTCGTCACTGCGATCATCAAAACTGTGACAAAAACACATTCGTCACAACTGAGCATTTCCCTTGGGCACTTTCCGAGGCTTTACACTACTACATCTTATCGAATGTCGAATGACCTCCAGCGATGTTATTCGCGCATTGATCACAGGCTACATTTAGACATGATATTTTCCAGACGTTATATATGCATCGACTTCAACCTGCCCACTCTCCCTAACTGTGATTGTTGTGACATGCCAGAAACAGTGCCGCATGTCCTTTGAAGCCTGCCCCCAGTAAGCAGGTCAGCGTAAATCCAGTTGGAGGGCATTTCGTGCATTGGTTGCATTCATAAACAGCATGGGGCTGCCCGCCGTGGTAGCTTAGTAGATTTTGCGCCGCACTGCTGAGCTCGATCAGCTTGCAGGTTCGATCGCGGCCGCAGTGGAGAGATTTGGATGGGGACGAAATGGAAAAAAAATGAACGATCGTGTAGATAGATTTAGGTTCACGTTAAAGAACCCTGGGGGGTCAGAAAACTCCTACTCCGGCGTGCCTAATAATCCTATCGTAATTATGACCCGTAAAACCCCGATAATTTATTTAACAGCACGGGGCTTCACTCGTGGTTGTGAGAAATTACTTATTCACGCTTTTCTGTCCCCATCGTTACTACTCAGAGCCCTCTTTCTCCCCCCTTGCTTTTATCCCGACGCTTATTAGTAGGTTAGACGGAGTCAACTTCAGGTCGACCTTTCTGCTATTTCCTAAATAATGTTTCTCTTACTTACGTTTCTGAGTGGCACACATGGTGATGGTAGTGATCGTAACATGTGGCAGAGAGAGATAAAGACGAGTCTAATGACCAGAAAGGCAGAGAGGTAGGCCTGAGGTATATTTCTCTGCGCTCTGGACAGAAAAATAAGGAAACGAAGAGGAACAAGGGTGAGACGACAATGTGAAGATGCAAAGCGCATAACGGTCAGATATAATCATAGCCTAGACGTGCGGACCCGGTGCAATAAAAAGTCCTCTGACAACAGTTGGCAGTCGAGACGAGCAAAAGTATCAGCCAACCTCGGTCGATCTTTCACGCATTAAGGGCAACCACACAGACATGGTGCATATATACGCATGCACATGTCGCAGCACACAGCCTGCACACCGCATGAAGTGCTGATGAGTAACGACGCGTAAGGGCCACTCCGAGCCTCTGCCGAAGACTGGTACGTAAAAGGGCCCTGAACTACCCCTTGGGCTTGGTGAAATAACATATTCCGCGGGTAACATACGCTGCTGTGCACATCTCAACCAAATTTTGCTGTCGTACGCGGTGTGTGGAGCTTGCAAGTGGAGCGCGAAGTCACCTTTCTCTCAAACACTCTCTTTTCAAGAGAAGCCATGTTCCTCACTCTTTTCTGGATGTTTTATTTCGTAGTGAAGCGGATTCTGATACGCGGCTGCTATTGGTAGCTGCAGTCGGCTACGTAGCGTAGATACCGCGGCTACCACGAAGTGCGGCCACGAGTACACCGGCTAAGCGCCCTGTGGCTCGCTGAGGACAACCGCATTCGGCTTAAGTTTAGCGCTTCGTAGGCAGCAAAATCGCAAGTCGTGGCGTCTACGTTCACATCCAAAATGAAATTTGAACTGCGTACCATGGTGACATTTAGAAGCCCTTTAGAAGGCGGAGTGTTGTGGCCACGCCCCACTCCGCCGTAGCCTTCGCAGTGCAAGGCATTGAAGAAGGAACGGGAGCACAGTGGAGGCCGTGTTTAATTGCCAATAACTCCGCTTCTGCAGAACGCATTGACGTACTTTTTACGGCAAATTATATCTGAAATAGCCTATTTTCACTTCAAGTGCCTTTGTCCACTCCGAGGAAACGTGGTTCGGGGCCCCTTAAAGCGCTGAATTTTTGGTGGTAACCTAAACGTCATCTTCGTGTCCAGTTTATGGAAGCATCAGTGGCGATCTACCGGATTGGCCTAGTGCTTTTATGTCACTTTTCATGTAATAGCTTTCTAACACACTCTGGCGCAAAAGGATGGTCGATATATTTCATATCAATAGAATAGCGGTCACTGTGGCCATTTGAATGGCAGTGATCTTTATGCGAAGGCTCTCGACGACTCAGAGCCACTGCTTACGATTTCCTTTTCAAAAGTGCATGTCGCCACTGCCTTCTCTTAATTCTTAGAAGTGGCAGATACCCAGAATTGGGGATGGTGATGATGATGACGATGACGATGATGATTATTCTTTTATATGGTACATACCCACCACAGGGGATTAGTGAAGAAGCGGGCGGTACACTTCAAGTAAAATAAGAATGTATGAACAAATAGACGCATATAAGCGTTATGGATAGAAATAGAAGAGTAATCAGAATAAAATTCAAGCCGTGTCTTTTTATTAATATTCACAACAAACAATTAGGGTAACAACAATACAACGACACAGCCTCGAGCCCTTTACCTTGAGGCAGAGAAGAAACAAAAGAACTGCAGCTGAGGCCCTCCGCTGCACTGGGGGCCCTGTGGGGCCGCCGCTCCGATGTGGACCGCCTGACGCGAAGCACTGTAGAATAAACGTCCAGCCGTAGTGATGTCAACGCTCATTTCTAAGCCGAGCCGCTCTACCGAGGGCGTCTCGCGAAAGTCCGCCGAGAATGTGCAGCGAAGCGTCCGGAAGGCCACGGGAAAAGGACCTGCGGCTGCGGCGGCCCTGGGAAGCAAGGAGCAGCTCATACCGGACGAGTGGGACACGGACAAGAAGCACAGAGCTCCCGTTGCCGGAAAGTCGACGAGAGAGGATGCAGCCACGGCGCTGGCGGTGGCGGGAGTGCCGGTCGACGCCGTCGCCGCGCATGGCGTTGCCGACAAGGAGGCGGCATCGGGCGCGAGGCCAGCCGAGGAGCTCAGCGCTACCCAGGAGGAAGATACGACGTCCGAGAACAAGCATCTGTCGTCCGCATCTGCGTCGACTAACGTGGAGCAGCATAGGGCCGCTGACTTTCAGATGCATCGCCGGCATGCCAGCGTAAGACCGGACGAGATGAACAGCGAGGAAGAACCCTTCGTGAAGCCGGGCATGATGAGGCCCAAGCCTCCACCGCCACTACCGCAGGTCGTCAAGGAAACGGTAAGCAACCAATTTCGAAGGAATGCTCGAGTGCCTGTATCCACGGGAATTTTTTCGGCGTGCAGTGAAGAAAGCAGGAGGGCTTCTATTGTTTTTGTTGAGCGATAGTTTTGATTCGTTACCGCCCCTACTCGAACATTTGCTATCCTTTACGATCATTGTGTATATCGTCACATGCTTAAGAAAGCCGCCGCTTGTAAAAAAAAAAAAAAAAAAAACATAGGTGGTGCACAGGTGCACACTTGTCAAGGCTATCGTATGTTTATCACACAGTGAACAACGACACGGAAGGATTCGATATGTTGCAGCAGCTGTCGTTGAAGCTTTGTTGTGGATTAGGAAATTATTACAAAGGTTCATGCTTCAGAATGCGTAAAATTAATTGTCCATTGCAAATTCAAAGGAGTGTTTTCGTGTCAGCGTCTGTCGTGTTCTTCTAAGGTGCTTGATTCTCCTTTTGAAATGGCATAATACCTCCAATAATCTAAAGACATCTGCCGCGTTTACACATATTTTGTAATGGCCCAAAGTTGCTTGGGCACGATCCTATATTCTAGCATGAAACTGTAGCTACAAAATGTGGGCGACATTGTTGAGGATGAGAAGTCAAATTTAAGTGTGACTACTGTAGAAAAATGTATCTTGGTTTGATGATGCTAGCTGCTACGCTATACAATCTACGCTGCTTGCTACGCAACACTTTCTCGGCACTCAAGGCACGGACACTCAAGAGATGCACAAACAGCGGTAAAACAATTTGTTCTCTTAGACAGATGCAGTTCACATCATAAAACGTTGAGCTGCAAATATGTCGCAATTTCATCTGTTTGTGCGGCCTCTTGCGCGGGCCGATCTTCCGTTAAGGCGAAAGCCCTTATATGTCTCATCGTTCAGTCGACATTCAACGTCCTTGAGCGAAAACCGCGTCGTCGAAGCGACACCGACACGGCATCGTGTCCCACCTATATATGCAAGCGCTCACACAACAATTCTGGGGCGCTATAACGTAAAATGATTCCAAACTGTTTTGATTCCAATTTCTGCAATCAGTCTCCACGATTGGTCAAAACATTTTCAGGCTACTCCCAACATCGCCTGTCTGTCACGCGACGTCACGAAAACCGCGATAGCTCCCCATCTGATATAACGTGTACGCACTAATTATGCGTGATTCAACCACACAAAAGGAAAATAATCATTTCTGATTCGACGCCTTTTCACCATTAGCCCTCTGCTATTGGTCCAATGTTTTCGGGCTACGCCCACTTCACCTGTCGGTCATGCGACCTCACAAAACCGCGCAAGCTCACCACGTCAAAGTGATGTGTACGCGAAAAAAATGTATTAATATGCCGAACAAAGCTGAAAATTTTTCTGAATAGCCACAGACTGCCCCGTTCCGAAAGGCATAGAAGATGGCTGCCCACCGATCGCTCAGGCCCTCGCTAGTCGCACTTGTCGGTGAGCATGTATTTATTTGCGCGTGATAAACCTTTTTGCGGGGCAGTAAAACATTATCGAAACATTATCGAGCCCTTTCGGCATGCATTCGACATCGGTCGGCCAACTCTTCCTTGCTGAGGATCCGTTTTAGCGGCATTCTTGTCCTTCCGTTGCATGCCGCCGCGATTTTCGATAAGCCACCGCAAGCTAAGTAAGGCGAAGCGGACCAATCGGAGAAGCTAGCACCACCCTCTTCATGCGGTTATCTATTTTCACTGTGCTGGCTCAGCCCCATCGAAACCTTCTCCACTAGAGCGTGCTCTTCGCCTCTTGTCAGCTAATTAGATAAGAAAAACCGGTGAGTGTAGACAATGTTATTGGTTTTGAAAGCGAACAAAGGTGACCTCCAATAAACGAGGAGAGTGTTTGATTAGGTTGTTCAGACAACGCTGCGGGTCACCGCCCGATGCTTGCGTCGGTGATTACGTAAATTTGACGTCAAAAGTTTGGAATCAAAATAGTTTGGAATCATTTTACGTTATAGCGCCCCTGGTGGTGCGCGGGTCACCGTCGTCGCCGTGTTAATTAAGGTAGAGTTAATTAAGCCACTTGAACAAAAGACATTTGGTGGGAGTCGAACCCTCGATTATTCAGGTAACCCACCACCCCTTCGGCGTGAAGGGGAAGGTAATTATGATACATTTAATTATTATAGAGGTGATTAAAGCACTCGAATCCTTCTTCTTTTCTTCTTTTTTCTGGGGTTTTGCGTGCCAAAACCAGTTCCGATTATAAGCCACACCATAGTGAAGGGCTCCGGATTAATTTTGACCACCTGGGGTTCTTTAACGTGCACTACAGCGCAAGCACACGGCCGTTTTTAGGCAATTGAATCCACAACTTTTTGTGGGAGTCGAACGCACGACCTTTGGTGTTAATTATGACGAGGATAATTAGGGCACAGTTAAAATAGCGTCAATTTAGGCACTCAAACCCTCGCCTTTGGTCGGAAAAAAAAACAAGTAACAAGCAACAATGCATTCGAATGAGAATGTCAAGTAATTTAATCAATGTCTCTTGAGCACGCTGGCTTTCGCTTTCACCCTCTTTGGCGTATGCTGAAGTGACTGTCAATTTTTTTTCGAACTTTTATTATTTAGTTTGAAAAGACTTAACATAAAAGGCATGCGCTGTCAGTGTTTTGTTTTATGACATTTTTTGTCGGCTTTCATTCTCAAAATATAGAGGAATAACTTTGTAAAGAATGTAAGACAAAGTGTGAGTAACCTTAGTTGTAAAACATTGCTGCTGGCTCTATCCTGAAAGCGATCGTCTTACACGAAAAACGGACGGTCTTTCGGACAGTTTTCTCGTTGGGCAACCATACAAATGCTTACGCATTTAAAAAATAAGTTTGATGTGTTAAAATAAAAGGAAAATGCAACTAGTATATTAAACATGTATGCAGGTTTTGTGTGCGCGTTGATAAATTCAAGAAATTTATTAGATCGCGTGCCAACATGGCTACATCAGAGCATGACCAAAAAAAAAAAAAAGTTGGAATGTGCCGCGACTTCTAGCGCGATTTTCAATCAGAATGGCTACTCGCCAAATTTGGCGTTAGATAGCAGTCAAAATTTTGGTGCTGTCGCCACCCTAAAACAGCGCCTCCTTGCAGGCTCCCTAGTATAAACGACCGAAGCTGCACAAGCATAGCGGGAGACAATGGGCACAGTGTGGTTGGCAGAGCAACCGGACAAGCGCGCATCTATATACTAAACCTACCGAGAGCAAGAAATTCACGGTCAAGTCTGTCGAGCATCCGCATAGGCTCGTGCATCACGTGATGGCCTGACTTTTAGCAGGCACGGGACATCGAACGTAGCGTTTGCTTGCGAAAGCTGGATGTGTGACATCATGCTCCCTTCCAGTTCTTTGCTTCCTCCAGGCTCAGAAGGCAACCCACCGCTTTCACTCTTTCTTTTCATACACGATGCTTGCCAATGACGCTATTCAAGTGTGGCTACGCGATCTGCCTTAACTCGTTCGGACAATTCTAGGTGTTTTTGGACTAGTAGCAGAAACGCTGCAAGTAAGCTGTTCCACGAATGCTTCGTGGTTTTCAGGGATTGCGAGCGCCGTCATATTCACGCGCCCAAAAACCACATGGCACTGAGTCATCTCGAGCACCTCTACGGAGTGGTTCATGCATTGTCTCCGAAAATTGCTTCTTCCTTTGCACCGCTTTCCCGTACACCGACTGTGTTCCTGCTTCTCGCCTGCTGTTGAGACAACAGAGATGCTACCCAACGTGGTTGTGCAGTCGCCTGAGAACTAAAAATGCTCGCACATTTCACGGCTACGAATTTTCCCCTTGCCCAATTGTGCACCATCTGTAACATTAAGTTAATTATGTTGCATTTTCGCTTTCCATGACGAGTTTGTACTATTATTAAGCTAACGTTATGATGTTTCTGCTTTCTGTTACTCTTCTCCGAGTGCCTGTCGAAATTAAACTATTTCCTATTAATTTTGTTTTTAAGCCGACATCTTCGCGGACAAAAGTGGAGGAAGCCGCACAGCCCCGGGGGAAAGAGGTAATTTAAAGAATTAGGTTGCCTAAGTCTCAGAGATTTCTTGGACTAAATTAAATACTTTCGATTATTGTAGCACTCAAATCAATTAAATATTATGGTTTTCAAGCTCGCTAAGAAAAAAATCTTACGCAAAAAAATAAGTGGAAGCTCGACAATTCACTATGGTCACACTATCGGTCTAAGGTATCTGAGCAGACTCGTTGTGGCACAGCTTTTTTTAGAGTGCATTGAAAGTAAAACGTACTGCGACCAGTGAAGGTTTGCACCGAGAGCATTAGGCTAAAATTGCTTAGCGCATGTTAACGCGTGTAGAAAAAAAAAACTGGAAGATAAACTAGGCTTGTTTTTGCTCAGAAAGAATAAACGACTAGGACTATTCGCGTAGCGGCACGAAATGTCTACACCATCGCTCTTTACAGAGAGCTTCTATTCCTGCAGATATAGGAAAGCATGAAACTGAGAAGACGCGCTCAGAAAATCACTATGTAGGAACGTCTTCTCACTGGCGGAGTTTCAGCGCCCATAATTTATGGCAGCAATCAGCGCGATTATGAAACAATCTCCGATGCAATGGCGAATCGCGAATGGCACTTTCGTAAGAGATCATTTGTGAATGCTAGCGCGAACATGTATTTTTGGGTTATGCTTGTTTTGCATAAGTAAAGCATTGATGTTTTATCTACAGCTTGATGTAAAGGGTCTAAAACATCTTTTAATGGCTTGTAAACATTTCCGAAACAATGACGTTGCTCTGCCTGCATTTAAAGCGCTTCGATAGAATAGAACGTAACACGGAACAAAAGAAACAATAACGAATCACAGGGGATGTAAATAAATCATTAATGAAGACACCCAGTACTGCCTTGTCATGTAAAATGCCTTTAAACTTGATTTGAAAAGGTGCTACGAAAACAACGTTGTTTGCCTTGAGCAAAAGTGAATCCCCAGTTCGTCAAGTTCACGTAACATGTGTGGTAAGCTCGAGACATTGTTTTTTCATAGAAAAATACTGGCTACATTTTACAAGGCTGGCCTTGATTGCAGAACTGGGTGGGCTTTTTTTTCTCTCTTGAAAGGGTTACCAAAACACAGGCACACTTGTGTAGTAGAAGAGTAATGCAGTCAGTATAGTACTAGATAAAATTTTAGTGCACGACTGCGGTGTATTTGTTCTGTGATGAATGAAAATTAATAACAAAACCTGTGTTAATCTTCAAGCCAGCGGCTCCCACAGCCAAGTTTGAAGATGAAGTGCAGCGCCCTCTAAAACAGGTAAACAGTTTTGCCTTCTTGTCAAACGCCGAATTTTCTGCATGTAAGATGCTTTGTTTGTTTTGCCGCCACCCTATACAAAAATACTTAATTTCTCCACTGAATGTTATTTGCTACGACAAACAAGGCCGCCACACAAGGGCTGAAGCATGTAACATTCTTTGCCTTACCACTGCATTTGAGAATTCCTAAAGATTGTTCTGGTTCTCATAGCCACATCACAGCAGGAATTTCTTGATAAAGAAATTACCATCGCACAACCTCATTCTCTTTCGCAAGAAATAAATAAATAGAATAACAGCTGTTTGAACGAGTACTGCAATAGATAGAAAAGTACCATTCTCCGTCGCACTTGGACGTTTGCGAAAAATCTCGGGAATGATTTGTTAGATTTTGTTACGTGCTGAATTAATTTATCCTGTGATGAAAGGCTTTCTCCTTCTAGAAATTTTAGCAGCACCTCAGCCAAAGTGATAAGCCCATTGACAGAAAATCATTTACGGACTTCAAACCACCGGCTTCTCGGAGCCTGCAACCTAGCTAATATGTGCTAAAAGGGCACGTACATATTCAATTACTTCATCTGTCAGAACCAATACACTAGATGCAACGCTTCTTGCACTGAAGTGACACAAAGCATCTGTGTTCACCTGCTATACTTCATTTAAACCAGAATTCGCACCATGTCCCTGGTGGAACTAGTGGGTAACGAAGCTCTAACCGCAGTATCTTTTCCTTCTAATGTGTTTTCGAACAAAAATTATTTCATATTGCAATCTATTTCAAAGACAAGTACCAGCGATTCTATGACGCATTCGTTCATTCATTCATTCATTGGTTCTTGTCTGTCTGTCTGCCTGTTTGCTTGTTTGTTTGTTTGTTTGTTTGTTCACCGCCGTTTCGCCTACTGAAATCTGGGCAAACGTTGGTCCCTTGCCAATATAAAATGATCGGCTAATGTTCTTGCCTGTGAACCAACAGGTGGAAAAGCAACTCTCGGGCCATTCGACGCCCATGAGCAAAACGTTTCCAGCCATGAGCGAGCAAGAATTCCTGAGCCGAGTCGGATCCCATGTCGTGGTGAGGCAGCAGGAGCCAGTGGTCCCCAAGGACCCCATCCGAGTCCTAGTAACGGCCGTGACGACCGAGCTATCATACCGCATGCTTATTCCCATGGTGCGTGGTGACGTGTTCGGTGGGGACCAGCCGATTGTGCTGCACCTGTATGACGAGAGCGAGAATATATCAGACCTGCACGGCATCGCCATGGAAATTGAGGACTGCTCGTTCGCACTGCTCAAGCAGGTAGTGTTCACCGGGGAAGACGAGGTGGCCTTCCTGAACGTCGACGTGGCCTTTCTCAATGACTCGGTGCCCGTGGATGGGGATCGGGCCCTATTCGAGAAGTGCGTGCAGACGTACGCCGGTCATGGCAAGGCACTCTCGGCGCATGCGAAGAAGACGGTGAAAGTGATCATCTCCGGTCATCCTATCCACACCAACACCTACGTTTGCACCCGGTGAGGCATCTCGACTCTCTTAACTGCTAGCTAGCTCTTGAATCTGTAAGTACAATTACGAATAGCAGGGCTACTTATAATGTGAGGTATCTGTTCTATACTGAATGCAGCTGGTCGTATTTGTAATCAGTTTCCCTGCATTGCCGATGTCACGTAATGCGTTATTCCCACCATCAATAACGTGTTCAACCACGTTCATACATTATGCTAGAAAAAAGCGAATGCATTGAGAGGAACCACATGCAAACTATAACGGACTTGAACATTATTCTTGTGAAGTCCTTGTGAGTGGGCGTTGCGGGTAAAGATGATAAATATTGAGGAATAGAAAACGATTAGTTAAACAAATGGCGGACTGTTATGGAAGCGTATATTTTTTACCTTTCATTTATTTAAATTCGGGGCTTACGAGCAGGTAACGTACTATACTAATGAGTATACATTGTAAAAAAAAATCCTACCCTCGACAAGAAGTCATGAGAAGTAAGTTATGCGTCTCCTAAGATCCAAGTTTATCCTAAGCTTATCCAAGTGATCCCAAGTTTAAATATATATATATATATATATATATATATATATATATATATATATAGCACGCAACCAGAGAAGCAGGTTGCGTGCTGGACGGCGCACCAATGACGACTTCACACACTGAACAGCTTGTCTCCATGTTAAGTGGCGTGTTTGCAAGCCATGCCGGAAACTTGCAGCGTGGGCGAGTGTAAAGATGAAGAGATGAACTTGGGCTCGGGCGCTCAGACTCGGGGCGCTAAGGGGCCAACGAGGAGAAGACGAGGACGAAGCAGATAATACAACAGCCGGCCCAGTGAACGGGTGCTGTGTCTCTGTCTCCTTGATTCCTTTACATATATATATATATATATATATATATATATATATATATATATATTCTCATTTCTAATTCATCATTTTCTAATTGTATTGCCGCAGCTATAGTGACCTGGCATCCTAAAAGTGATAGCGGGGATTACTTGTACCATCGGAAAGTCAAGCGTGGCACAATATTAGGAGTTATGACAATTAGAATTATGACAACCAGACCTCTTTGTTACTTATCTTATTATTTTTCAGGTATGCAAAGAACATTCCTTACGAGAACTTCACGGGCCTGGCTAGGCTTAACCACAACCGCGCTGTCACACTCTTGTCTCAGAGACTGGGTGTCATCCCTAACAAGATCGTCAACATGATCGTCTGGGGTCACCGTGGCGACATGCTCTTGCCGGACTACAGTCGAAGCGTTGTCATCAAGAAGGCCAAACGATATAAGATCTCTGACCTAGTGAGCCGCGACTACCTAGACGAAGGACTGCCAGAGGATGTCAAGATTCGCGAGGAACTCGTACAGAAACTAACCAAGCATCCCGGCATCCTGTCTCGGGCCAAGGCTGCCTGCGACCAAATGCGGGACTGGTGGATTGGTCTGCCAGCGGGTCAGTTCGTTACCATGGCAGTGCTCAGCGATGGTCTCTACGGCGTCCCACCCGACCTTGTCTTCTCGTACCCCGTGTTCATCGATACCTCTCGGTCGTGGAAAGTGGTACAGGGCATCGCTCTCAATGAAAATCTACGGAACTGCATCACCGAGTCTGCCAAGGACCTCGAGCGGGAAAGAGATGAGGCTATGGAGATCTGCACAGAGCTAGCGCTTTGAACGGAGGAGGCAGCCCTTTCTCTGTGGCGAAGTCAACAAAACGCAAGGCCAATGGAATCTGAGAATCCTACAAACATAACAATTGCTTTTTGCTAGTTCTGTGCAGGATATTGGCTTATTCAAGAACCATCAGCATCAATTTATTAGCAGTGCAGATGCATTATAACGAGTTGTACAGTCCTCTCGTATTCTGTTGTTTCATTATGTAAACGAAATGTTCTGAGCAAGTAAACAGGGCATCTGCATCTAGTTTGATGCACTTCACGCTACACAGCCGAAATGACAGGCATTCTCAATTACTATCGGAAGTTTCGAGAACGCTCTCCACTACTCATCGCGCCAGTATTTGTGTCCAATGCACGAGAAGTTCGTTGTACATTATGCTACCTTATTTGCATTTAAGTGACAACTGCGCGCACTGCGGACACAAGAAAACATGGTATTCGCGCCTTAATATCTCTCTATGAGGTGGTGTGGGGAGGAGCGATGCAGGTTTCTCAACAAAGCTTGCTGCACGGCCCAATATTTGTACTTCCCTGATACATAATAACTCATACACTTCATACACACATGCTGCAGCCGCCGGCCTTAGCTTGGCTGTTCACCCCCATCGCGAGCAGTGCCGGAAGTATAGCTGGTTTAGCCAGTCTTACCTATTCAGATATTAGATATTCTTACCTAGTAATGTCTTACCTATTCGCGGTATACGTGCCTTGTCTTTAAGCCGATCAAAGGTGCACTTTGCATCACCTCTGAGCGGAAACTTCGTTATGAGCGTATTTAGGTCCCATCCTACAGCTTAGCGTGCGCCCAGTGGAGGTAGCGGTAGTCAGATACATCATTTAACTTCTTTGCCCCAGTTGTCATGGGTAATTGCTTGTGTCGATTGTAACAAAAATTCCCCCTTAAATTAGGTTTTGATAATTAGCTAAGTTCCATTAACGAACTCATTAAACTGGAGTTTTGTAGCTTGGCACTCCACAAGATTATTTCTGTCGTAAAACTCTTTTTTTTTAACGCAAGAATGAACTGTGTACGGGAGAGGTTACTTCCGTGCACTAACTATTCGCAGTAATTGGAATTCACCTTTTCACCTAACATAAGGGGCGTGGCATCAACTTAAATAATTCTTCTCTATTATCCACCCTTACAAGCGCAGTCTTGCTGCTGCTGCTGATGGTGGTGGTGGTTGTGGTGGTGGTCGTGGTGGTGGTCGTTGCCGTCGTCTGCACATTGACAATGGCACCTATACCCACAGTGGGAGATTGGATAAAATCGGGTGGTTAAGTGAACAAGGACGTAATAACTATCTTTTAACCTTTCTTTGAGACAGTGGTCTTAATGAGATACTTTACTGCGTTGTGCATTGCGGTGTCTTCTCTGCGTGTTGTGTATCTCTGGTCAGTCAAGTGTACTACGCATACTTAATTTTTCATCATACTTATCAAAGTAGCATGCTAGGCATGCTGCCAGGCAATCTCCAAGATTCATTAGGAGCACACTCTTTCTCGAACAATCTTCAAGTTTTCCGATAAAAATGAAAATTCTATTTTGCGGGAGATGTATACATAAAAGCAGTATCAAAAGAAAAGCTGAATTGAAAACTAAGAGAAATAAGGATCAATCTAGCAGGGTAGTCAGTTAAGTTCTGCAGCATATGCGGACTGCGGAGCAAACATTTCTGTGTCTGAACCCAAGAATAGAGGCTCCAAAAGACCAGAAGGATAACAGGCACACATAAATTACGGCCATGACTACGGAGCGAGGCTTGTAATATTTTTTTCTTAATAGAATAAAAAGTCGGAGAAGACAAAAAAAATGATTTATTGTTCCAGCCTCACCAGAGATTGAGCGCAATGGGGAGGGAACCAGTCCCGACGTGTGTATACAGAAATTCAGCACTGGTGTACGAAAGTACAGCCTCGTTTTGGACACTTAAGTTTTCGTGTTAGGAAAAATTGTCTGCAATCCACATAATTAGTCCGTGCATAGTCGGGCAATGTTAGTTTACAATGGCACTCCTACGAAACCGACCATCAGTGACATAAACAGATAATTAAAGGCCAATAGGGAAGGATTGAATGTTGATTGAATGATTGATTGATTGTCTTTCTTTCTTTTGCAACATAAAATTTGCGCACACTGAGTGGACCTTTAGCCCTAGGCTAGTTTCTTCTTTTAGGCAAACTTTTGGTAAAAAAGCTGCAACTTCATTGAGGAATAGTCCTCTATGCCGAGGTACTCAAACTAAATGAACGGTCAAGTGTCCAGGTACCAATGGACGAAAAGCCCGCGTCAACCCAGGGTTGACCTTCAGGACCCAATAAGGTTCTTCATACCATACCATACCTCATAACATAACTGGGAAGCAGTGGTGATAACAAAAACAAAAAGTGAGGGAGTGATTTTATTTTGATATTTAGCGAAGTTGCGCTATAAACTGCCATAAATTCAGTCATGAGTATGCGTATAAAAACCTGCAGTCGAAGGGAAAGAAGTCTGGCCCTCCAAAAAAAGGCAAAATAAATCAACACCTGACGTTTCTTCACACTGTGAAGCTTCTGTCGTAATGATGATGTTACTGGGAGAATCTGCAGATCGTCTAGTAATAGATCATCTAAAATGCGAAGTAGAATTAATTTTGCATTATTGAGGTAGATGTCATCAAACTGAATAGACAGACGGACAAAGAACTTTAATAAAGGTCCTGAGAAGCTCCGTTGCCCCCTCTCGGGCCGCACCCACGGGGACGGGGAGACCGAGCTCCAGCGCAGCATCGTGGGCTCTCTGGACAGCCCAAAATTGGCGTGACTGGTCGAAGCTCCGAAGAGCAGAGCTCCACTCCTCTGCAGTGCATCGATGCAGGCCCCTCTGTAACGTGGGGCATCCCCAGAGCATGTGGTCTAAAGTACTACGTTGTCCACAGCTATAGGGCATTCTGGACTAAAACAGTCTGGATTTATGTAGTGAAATAAATTCAAACTGAATAGAGACAAAATCAAAGCTGCCGCTGCTATCTATCTATCTATCTATCTATCTATCTATCTATCTATCTATCTATCTATCTATCTATCTATCTATCTATCTATCTATCTATCTATCTATCTATCTATCTATCTATCTATCTATCTACCGCCTCTGCGAGAGATAGTCGTAAATGAAGATAAACTTATACATTGGCAATGAAAGTGACAAACTCTTAAGAACTCTGCAGAGCTTGAACAAGCAGGGCTAAACGGCTGATTCATCACACATGACGCAACATAAGGTGGGAAGTGCTTTCACATAGTGCTTTAACTGTGAAATGTGGACCACCCTTGTTTTCTTCTACTTCTACATGGACACCTCCCCCCTTGTTGATTCTTCTTTTATATTGCCTTTTGCGCGGCCCACCAACAGCAACCGCCATTGCCATCACCACAGCCGCAGCCAATAGGGTGTTCCGACACAGGCTGAGAAGAAAAGAGCCGCAGTCGCGGTCCAGAAAGCAGCGGCGCGGTTTGTCGCGGTGGGGCACCCGAGAAAGGCATGGCGCAGCAAACGCAGGAGGCACAGCAGCAGCCGCAAACCAAATCCGCCATCGTGGTCGCAGAGGACAAGGCAGAGCGCAAGAAGGATCACCTCCGTGTGCTGGTGACCAACGCCACCATCCCGATGGCGCACACCATAGCGACAGCCGTGGCTCAGGGCTACGTGTTCGGCTACGACCAGCCCATCATTCTGCACCTCCTCGACGCCAAGGGCACAATGGGCATGCTCGAGGGACTCGTGCTCGAGCTGCTGGACTGCACCTATCCGCTTCTGAGGCAGGTGGGCCCAGGACAGTTTATTGTCATCTCCTGTATGCTCTCTCTTCGTGCTCTTTCTTCGTTTCTTGACCCAATGGCTATGGCGTTAGCACTACTGTGCTCGAGAGTTCGATCCCGGCCTTCAGTGGCCGCATTCCGGTGGGGGCGGAATGCCAAGAAACGCTCGTTTACCGTGCATTGGGTACACGTTAAAAACGTCAAGCGGTCAAAATTATTCGAAGCCCTCTCGCTATACGGTATGCCTCATAATTATATCGCGGTTAAGGCACGCCGAAACCTAGAATTTTTTTCCTTTATTTCCTGTGTCGTTTCCTGCAACAGAGCATATAACACCAACTATTGCCCGATCTTACACGGACCTTCCTTTCTTGTTGTACGTACGCAAGTTTCTCATAAAATAAGTGGTCGTATTTGCAATGCTTCATGCTCGCACGAACAACGTTGTCCTTGGTCACTGCCTTGACTATCATAGTGTCGCAGCGCTGCGCGTCTGAGCCAGAGAAAAAGTAGTAGAGTGGAGGCGCGTGAGCTCGGCTGTACTCCGCGCCGGCTGGCCTTTCCCTGTGGTTTCCTCCCGTACCTTGTTTCAATTTTCTAAATAAACATCTTTCGTAACATTTTTGGTGGAGGCGACATGGGTGCCACGGGTGAAAAGGAACTCGCAGGCTGGTTGTAGGAGGGAGGCGCCCGCGGAACAAATCGTTGTGGTGCAGCATGCCGGCGTTCCAGACTTGTCGGTAGCGGTCGCCAGTTGCTGCTGTCCGCACAATCAGCATAGGCCCTGCGAGGCTCCCGGTAACCCTGGCGTGTCCAGGTGACCGGTGGCACATGAGAGCGCTCGTCAAATGCACACTGATGGCAGACATGAGCGTCGTCGACAACTTTAAGGTGTGCGAGCTCTTCTTTAACCACTTGCCGTATCACAGAGATGTCGTCTTGGGCTGGGATCGACACACTTGCAATAGTGGTGACATTGTCTAAGCGTCCGAACTTTGTTACAATCCTTCTCATTTTCAGTGCTTCAAACGCCCGACAATGTTTCCTCAAGTCAGCTAGAGTATTAAGGTCTTCTTTCGTTATAAGAAAATTATGTACATCTTCAGCGATTCCCTTGAAGAGATGCCCTACTTCGTCTTCGTCGGACATGGTGGCACTGACGATTCCGCATAGTTTCAAGACAGCCTCAATGTAGGTTGTACAAGTTTCGCCAGGTAACTGAGCTCGACGGGAAAGCGTCTGCTCAGCCTTCTTTTTCTTGGAGATGGGGTCCCCAAAGCACTTAGTAAATTCTTCTACAAAATCGTCCCAGCTTGTTAGCACGTTCTCCTGGTTTTCAAACCAGAGGAGCGCGGTTCCAGCGAGAAAGAAAACCACGTTATCGAGCTGCTTCGCAGTGCTTCAGTGGTTGTGGCGACTCACTCTTTTGTAGTGCTTCAGCCAGTCATAAACGTCTTCGGTCGCCTTCCCCGACAAGGTGGGCGGCTCGCGCAGCGGTGTCCAGTAGCCAGACTGCCCTGTGTCACTGCTGTCTGGGTTGATACCGACGGGGTCGTCAATGCCTTCTCCGGAATCGGCCATGTCCGCTGCCTGTGGTGGTAACCCGGCCAAGCGTCTACTCCGTCGCAGAATCGGTAGATCTGGATCGTCCAGGATCGTCCAGGGTGTACCCAGCACTTCCACTCGCTTGAGTGATGTGAACTATGTTATTGCCAAAGTGACGGCAAGTAATCGGCGTTCACGCACGACGCAAGTTGTTCACGTGGCCAGACTTAAGCAGTACCACGACAGGTCTCCTTAGCTCGCTCAGTGAGCTAGCTTCGTCTGCACCCCGGGGAAAATGTCGCAGCGCTGCGCGTCTGAGCCCGAGAAAGAAGAAGTAGAGTGGGGGCGCGTGAGCTCGGCTGTACTCCGCACCGGCTGGCCTTTCCCTGTGGCTTCCTCCCGTATACATAAACATCATTCGTAACAATAGCAAGAAAGGTTTCCAGCAGAAAGCACTGGCATGAACAGAAAGGAAAACGACAAACGACGCAGTGCTAGACTAGCAACTTAACAATTAATATTCGTTTTCACACTTCTTATAGCACGAAACAACCAATGAAGTGTCTTGCCTTTATTTTTTCTTGTGACGCCAACAGTCCATTTCCTAGGCTGGTAGACCAATTTTCCGCAGGTACCCTTTTTCTTCTTCGGTCAGTAGTACTGATGGTACACTGATACAGGATTGCCCACTCCCGTAAATTGGCTATTATGTCGCTGACTACAATAGATGGCTGCAAGGTACTGCAGGAAGCCCTGTTTCCTATTGACAGCAATAACTCCTCTCCATAGTACCTTCGGGCCGTGAGAGTGTTCGGAGTAAATAAATGCACGGCTTTGTAAATCTGGGCTTGTGTTCCCGTTATTACGGTGACTACCTTTGAGTCAAGTCATTGAGGAAGCGTTTTTCAGGTGCTTCTCAAGACGCAACTGTAGTAAGGTTTGGTTACAAGCACGTAAACTTAATCTGCACAGTCTGATTTCTATGCGCTAGAAAGCATTACATGTTGTTGTTTCTTCTTGCATGTAATCGGCGTGCAGAAGTTCTGATTCAAAAGCGTCGAGGTAAACAAGCCCACTATATATTTTGCTTCTCGAACAGAAACAAGTTTCCCTACAGTTGCCAGCGAGCGAAAGCTGTGTCGCGGACAGTTCTACCTCCCGTCGTACGCGTGACTTGACTTCTGCAGTTCACAGCACACATGTCTAGAGGGCGCGAACAATATGCAGCAGAGCGAGTTTACGCTATCTAGTGGGGGTCACCTGAACGGGGCAATTTCTTTTCAGTGGGCGAGTTGTTTGGCCGCCATTGGCATGGTTAGTGGCGCCATCGATTGCGCAGTAAGGATGGTCGGTTCAATGAACGATAGGCCACTCGACGCGATGAAGCACGCCATCGTTTGACATCCTGGCGACTTCTGAGGTTTGCACTGGCAATACGGTGGGGCCGTTGATAAAATTCCGCCCATGAAAACCAAATTCAGAGTAAGAAACACCAGCGACGGTGTTAAGCTCAACTTGCAAGGTGTACGTAGGGTAAGTTATCACAAATCAGCTGCCTACGGCATGAACGCACTAATCCCACTGCTCCCGCGCTTTATAGATAACAGAACAAGGTTCCATTGTAACATCACACGTTTTCTTGCCGAAAGCTGCGATAACGTTTCCTCCAGAGCCCATCAGCTGCCGTTATTTAATAATGATAATCTCACCATATTTTTTCTCAATCACGACTCTTGATGTTGCCCGGGAACTTCATGCGTAATAAACCAGCTGAAACTAAGCCACATAGATCGTTGTTGTTTTATTTTCAAAGGTCCTAATGACGACCGTGGATGACTCGGCCTTCACGGGCATCGACGCCGCCTTCCTCCTGTACGAGACTCAAAACGCGCCCGTCGATCAAGGAGTCCAGCTTTTCCGCCGCTACGGCGCCGCCCTCGAGAAGTATGCCAAGAGGTCCGTCAAGGTGGTCGTCTGCGGCTGCCAGGTTGCTATCAACGCATTCGCTTGCATCGATAGTGCACCTTCTATAGACAGCCGCAACATCTCTGCGCTCACAAGGCTCGAACACAATCAGGTATGGAGTCCTGTGCTACGCTAATGAGGCTGCGAAAAAAAAATCAAAATTCAATGTGACTGCTCTAATTACATAGGAATGACGGACGGTAAAGTGATTCATTTTGTACTTGGTCAATTTGGATCCGGGCATATTTGTCGGTCCATATCAGCGTTTTTCATACAACTATTCACATGTTTGTTATATGTCCATTATTTAGGTTAGCCATTGAATGTTCGTACTGTATCGTTTTCACACCCTCCCGCTAAAAAATAAGTTGCTTAAAGTATTAAAAATGGTCTGCCTGCTGTGAGTATTACGGCTCTTACGCGTATTTTTCGCACACATATACTATGGAAAAAGCATACATTATAAGGGGAAAAAACGACGTTCAGGCCTTTTCCTATGGAAGCATTGCAGCCGATAATTCTGACCAGACTGACCTTGATCTTGCGCCGAAGTGACAATGCACCAACATATACAGAACATAATAGGCCATTGTCTATTTTATGTACCAAATTTACTTGAATTCAGATAAGTCGAAATGCCAAGCATTTAATAACACGTTTCTCTACAGAATATTTGGGAAACCTGAATCAAATTAAAGAAATACAAAAAGCTGCGACCTCCCCATTGAACGTGGCGCATGGCCGAGATCACACTTTTGCAGCATTGAACTTTACGCCGAAGCTGAAAAACATCTTTATACAAGACTGCGCCGCGGCAGTCTCCGTATGAACCTTTCCGCCACCAGGCGCTTGCCCAGATCGCCTCCAAGCTTGCAGTGGCGCCAAACAAGGTCCGCAACGTCGTCGTCTGGGGAGGCTACGGCCGAGTGCCGGACGCCTACAACGCCGTCTTCCTGCACCGGGACGCCCTGCTCCCGGTCACCGAGACCCTCAAGGACGAGACGTACCTAAGCGGCGAGTTCATCGATGTCGTCAACAACCGCGCCCGCGAAGTGCACAACGCACGCTCCAAGTACCCGTCCCTCTCCAAGGGCAAGGCGGCCTGTGACCACATGCGCGACTGGTGGCAGGTAGGAATATACCCTAAACCACTCGCTGATGGTCTGTTTGGGAATTACCTGACGTGTTTCAAAACATGAAAATGAACATATGACAAGAAGGAAACACTGGAGACGAGTCTCAAGCGTTAATTTTTCAAGAGGTTCCACCGACTATGCGGCGTGAGAACGTGCATGCGCAGTTGCGCTAACCATAAGGGATAAAAAGATAACAAGCATAGCGACAAATGTAAGCTTTGTCACAGAGTTGTAGAGAGTTGATGGTGATGGTGAGTAGACAGTAGCGCATGTTCTTGTTTTGTTTTTTTCCAACGCTTTTCTCAATTCGCTCAAATGTAAGCTGCGCAGAGATAGGAACGCACCACACTTTCCCACGTTTGAAACATTTTCTATGAAGGCATTAAGGGACTGCTGTTTTTGAGCAGACTAGCAGTGTCCTGGGCATAGAGTTTCATAGACCAATTACTAGAAGGTACTTTGGCGTTAGTATCTACGGGACCAGCAAGCGGAGTGGTTAAGTCAACATGGGAATGACGTTTAGTATACATGCATTTGCCCTAACTCCCTCCTTCTGGTTTCAAACGACTTCGCGACTTTGCAAACTTCTCATATTCAACAATTTACTGCGTAATAGATAATTAAAAAAAACATTAGTAACATTGTAAGACAGCCGGATTAGAAAACGAGAGCTCTAACACGGAAGTCCGATATTGAAGCCATTACGTCACCGATGCATGCACCGACAAGTGGCATCAACACTCATAAGAATTAACCTGGGGCAAGCCAGCGCGATGAAATGCTTGACGCGTCTCAATTCTGCCACCTCGGCAGGCGGAACCCTGCAATTAGGAGTGATTATGCTTGCTCGCAGTCTTATCATCTTCTACATTTAGGAAAGTGTGGATTGCTTTTGAAATTTAGGCCAATGAAGGCAGATAAAGCGTAATAAACGAAGCCATAAGAACGTCCGAAGCTACAAGCGCGAAGATCAGACAAATCCATGTACATAACGTCATTCCCGTGATGGCTGAACGATTGCACAGCGAGAATCCGCCCTACTACCAGGCGCGTAGCCAGGGGGAGGGGGGGGGGGGGGGGGGGGCTGATGGGGCTTCAGCCCCTCCCCGAAATTTTTTTGTGCTGGCATACACCGCCGACTAAAACTACCACCGACGCCGGCAATCATGCTTTATTTTGTCTACAATGTCCTTTTCACGCTCGAAAAGATATTTCGGCAAAAACATTGCGCACTCGGGCTGGATTTTGTGACAACGCCCTTGCACCTGGAGTCACGTAAAGCAAGGAGCCCCATCCGAGCACAAACTTTCAACGGCTTTTCGATAGCGAGCGGGCGCGTTGCGGCATCTCGCAGCGGCCGCGGAATATACGGAGCGCATGGATTTCAATTACGAACCTTTATGGGTATAACGCTCTCATAAACTTTTGACGCGAAAGGTGCGCTGACATTTCCAAAGGCATGCTTTAAAAGATTTTCAATTCTAGAACTTTATGGGGTTAATGTTCTTATTAACTTGGATCAACATGCGCGCACTGGAACGCTCGTGTCCAAGCCGTTCCATAAATGGAAGGGCGCGCTCGCAATCTCCCACACACACGCAAATACTAAATATCACCGTGACTGTCAACTAGCAGCTGATAATTTTCTCCAAAACATTTTCAGGAAGCGTGCCCAATGTGATTGATCAGCTGGACCAGGGCAGGCAAAGTAAAATATGAGAAAACAGAAGAAAGTAAACGGCCTATTACATAGGATTTTTTTTTTCTTGCGGGCGACAAGGTCTGACTCTCCGTGGCCACAGGGACAGGGGCCCTATGGACTTAAGCAATGCCCCTGCTGAAAATACAGGTATTTTCAGAGCGCTTCTTCGCATGCGAGCTGATTGTGGAGATATATATCTGAAGAACCATTTAGAAAGTTACCCCAGTATTGCCTCGTATTGAAGCCCAGACGCACAAAACCAAATCATAGAAATTTGCGGTGACACTATCAAAGAAAGCATAGATTCAAAAGCAGGCTGCTTCTCTGTAGTTCCTGACAAAACGACGGATAAGGCTGGAATCGAACAGCCTACTGTTTCTGCAAGCTACCTAAACAAGTATGCCAACGACATCAAGGGAGTGTTTTAGGTTTTAGCACCGGAATAGATGCCCATATCTCACTGAGACAGCAGGTTCTATGTAAATGTGTAAATACTGCTGCAGCTTCTAGTCACCCTTCCAGTGACCACTGCCAGCACAGAGAGAATAATTTTTTAACAAGAGTTTACTAAAAAACTACTTGCGTTCTACAATGTCTGTGGAACGCATGGTTAGGCTGGCGCTTCTATACACCCACAGAAACGTCGGCATCAGCGTGTCCGAAGTCATTGACCGCTTCGCTCAACTTTCTCGCTGAGAGAAGTTTGTCCTTTAGATAGCGAAGCAGCGAAAATCAATGCAAGTAAAAATCACTGTTCCTTCAGGTCCATAACTTCTTAATTATGAAAACGTATGACCGTTCATTAGCTTTTAAAACCGCAGAAATTTTCGCCGTTTATTCTAGCAGTTAGCATCCTGATCACAATTATCACGCGAATACAAAAATTACGAGGATAACAATAACCAATTTTGACCGACCTTGCTCATTGAAAGCCCGGCCCACGCGGCGTTCGCCAAAAACACACTCGGATATTGGGTAGTTCAACTTGCCGCATCATCTGTGGCCTTCGTTTGTCCTTTTCTTTCATTTTCAGCTACCTGCTTTTATTTCTTTTTTGAAACGAAGGAATACCCTCCTTTAATTTTGGGTGCAGAATAATTGTTGGCGTTGTGCAGGTAGTTAAATTACACATTTTAGTACTGATTTATGCATTATTCCTCTATTATTCTACCCACATGGCACTGTCGCGACCACTGCATGGCCCAAGTACATATCACGATTTCTGCGATCATAGTTATGTTCTTGCCTAGATCATTTGTCTTTCTGTGCGCAAAGTTTACCTATCTGTGACTGAGCAACATGTTTATTTGTCTTATTTGACGCATTATATACACTGACGTTAGCTTAAATACGTAGATTTATAGGAGACTCATACGTATTCTTAAATGTCTTATTGCGAGGTTTTGTGTATACAAGCAGTGAAATTTGTTTCCAGCGACTCTTTTTTTGCCCTTTAGCGAGTTGTATCTTCGCATTTGTATATTCCATTCTATCTTCGCATTTCTAATATATATTTTGCAGAACTCCCACTTTTTATTTGTACTCACTGCTGCGAGTATTATCTCGGTGTAATTACAATACACGACGAATTACAGCTGCTCCTGCGCAATCGATTGCAACGAGGGATAGCATCATTGAGGTTTCTTCCTGGCCGTTGCATATGTAGAAAAATGTAAACAAGGTTCTTGAATGACAAAGATTCATCAAAATATTTGTCCTCAACTTATTCATTTCATGGCCTTTACGTTTTTCATATAAGCTGCATGCATTGCTTTGCTGGTTTCGTACTGATATTGGCCCTTTTCGCGGCGATCCCGTAGGCGCTGCCATATTTGATCACGTGGAGACGCGTCCATTGCTTGCCTCAACTGCCTCCGTTGCCTCCGTGTTTACAATGGAAGTGTATGACGCCGGCGCGGCTTAGAAAACCTCTGTTTTCGGAGATATCGTAGACGGTGACTAGGTGGACGACACGAAGCTTTGATCACCTGCAGCTTCAGAGAACATGCAAAAGCGCTTTCGGAGCTGATTAAGCTATGTCCAAACGGCGCAAGCAGTGTATATGGTGCTTCTTCTAAAAGCGGGGCTAAATATGCATTCCAAGCGTTGCGATTATGAATTCAGTCAGGATTAGTGTGTTTTGCTCTTTGTTCTTTATTCGGCAAATATTTTGAAGCAGTGGCTTTTCAGTTTCTGACTCAGTGAAGTTCCTCGGTGCGGCCACTATCTGATTATTTTCTGCCTAATCGCTCGCGGGTGTGCTCAGTTCTGAATCCGATAGATTTGTTTTTGCTGCGCACAAGGCTTGAAACATAGCTGTTTTGTACATTGTAATACGTATCTTGTAGCAATTATATATTACAGCTAGTAACTTGCTTACTCTTGTGGACCGTCACGAAACATTCAGCTTCGACCATTGGTGCGCCATAGGTGTAGTCCGTCATTTATCGTGTGTATACTATGCGCATATTGACGCGAAGTAAGCTGCCCACTACAGGCACCGATCGTGATAAGTCAGCTGCCCACTACAGGCACAAGATCGCCAGAGAGAAGACGACGAAGGGCGCAGGTGTGCGCGCGTTCTCTTGAGTGTCGGCCATCATAAAAGAAGGCTGTTCTCTTTCGGCAAGCTCGTTATAATTATCTTCGTGACATTTTACTGGTGGAGGTGCGGAGTATATGATACCATTGCCGGAGACGCAGCGTACCCCTGACTCATCCCCAGTGAGTAGTCCGGGAGAGATTACTCCTGTGCACGTACGCACCAGCCGCCGTCTTCAAGGGCTCCAACCTGAGCACGGTCTGTTGCCCGATCGTATCCGGACGATGAACCTGAGCCCACAGCCTCCTGCTGCTGCGGCTGTTTCGCCGGCGCAGATCATCTTCAACCAGCCACAGACGCCGATTGCGTTCCACGGAGATGCTACTGAAGACGTGGAAGATTGGCTAGACCATTTCGAGCGGGTCGCCGAATGCAACGGATGGAACGAAGACCGCAAGTTGCGCAACGTGTACTTCGCGCTCCAAGACTCCGCGAGGACGTGGTTCCATAACCATGAAACGACATTGACTTCTTGGCACGAATTCCGACAGCAGCTGGTCGCCACATACTCCAACATGGACAGGAAGGAGCGAGCGGAGCTGGCAATACAGGCAAGATTCCAAGCCCCGAACGAGAGCGTCACCACGTGTACTGAAGACATGGCTCGGCTGTTCAGACGTGCGGATGCCTCAATGACCGAAGACAAGAAGGTGCGACATTTGATGCGAGGTGTAAAGCAAGAGATCTTTGCTGGACTTATTCGGAATCCGCCGACAACACTTGCAGACTTCCTTGCTGAAGCGACAGCAATGGAAAGGGCCCTTCGACAGCGTGCCAGACAATACAACCGCAACGTGATGGAACTTTCACACAGCCCCTCTAGCATGACCTCGGAAAACCACCTCGAGGACTTACGCGAATTGATCAGGGCTGTGGTAAGAGAAGAGCTCCACAAAATGCAGCTAACCGACGCGCCGACAGCCCGAATTTCTGTGGCGGAGATAGTGCGCGACGAGATTAGGCAAGCCGTCCAAGCTCCTGAACGCTACGAGGTACCACAACAGCGGGAGCCCGTCCGAATGACTTATGCGGACGCCGTACGACGACCGTCGCTGTACGGCCCCTCAAACGTCATGCGCCCATCCGAACAGACTGAAGTAGTGTTCAGGCGTCGCAGTCCATCGTCCATCGAGGAGTCGAGGCCCCGAAAAAGCGACGTTTGGCGGGCTCCTGACCTCAGGTCCCTATGTTTTCATTGCGGAGAGGCTGGCCACGTCTACAGGATGTGCCCCTATCGACGAGTGGGCCTCCGCGGGTTCCCTCCAGGTGCACCTCGTCCACGACCTGGTCAGCGCCCGATGGAGATAGAGAACTTCATCGCGAGTCGCGACAGTTCATTCAAACAGCGAAGGCACGAGCCCCGTTCTGCATCGCCTGCTCGATACCGATCGCCAAGTCCCTCATTTCATCGAGACGCTCGTAGGCGTCGTTCACCCAGCCCTGCAAACCCGGAAAACTGAGTCCAGCGACCTCCGGAGGTGAGGCCGCTGACGCCGAGCGCTTCGAATATCCTCCATCACGACGACAACGACGACAAAGCACCGACGTTCAGTCACACTCCAGTGCCCAAAGGCAAGTGGTAACGTCAGACATACTGGTTACCATAGACGATGAAGAAGTTACTGCTTTAATTGACACTGGTGCGGACAGCTCGATTATGAGCAGAGAGCTTGCGTCAAAGTTAAAGAAAGTTTTTACGCAGTGGACTGGGTCGCATGTCCGTACTGCTGGAGGGCATCTATTAATTCCTGTGGGCAGATGCACCGCTCGGGTAAATATTTGTGGAGTTACGTACGTCGGCGTCTTCATTATTCTGCCCAGCTGCTCGAGGGACTTGATACTCGGCATGGACTTTCTACAGGCGAATGGAGCCATAATTAACCTGGAAAAATCGAGCGTGACGTTCTCTACGGCAAAAGCTATAGCAAGCGACGCTGGCGACGAGAATCCCACCGAAAACGCCTTGCGCATCGTCGAAGACAGCATAACGGTACCGCCAAGAAGCAGCCTACTGACCCTGGTTACGTGCGACGCATTCGACGGCTATGAGGGCATCGCCGAGGCAAACATTCCGTTAATCCATGAGCGGAACATCTGCATTGCACGGGGCCTCGTTCAGCTTCAGCACAGACGCTCATTAGTCCTGCTGACAAACTTCAGCAACGAATACCAGCACTTACCGCAAGGCACAGCTGTCGCCTTCCTCCATCAAATTGCTGCCTTCACTGATGTCGCCTCGCTAGAAACTGCTTCCCCTAATTCATCGATAGAGGCCAACCTGAGCGATCGCATTCAGATTAACCCGAGCTTATCGGAACGACAGAAACAACAGCTACTGGACCTTATCAACGACTTTTCTGGCTGTTTCTCTACCGAGTCTAAAGTACGGCGCACCTCCGTTACGAAGCATCGCATTCCTACGGACGAGTCAGCACGCCCCGTTCGTCAGCATCCTTACCGCGTTGCGCCTACGGAAAGGGAGGTGATAAAGCGCCAGGTTCAAGAAATGTTAGATGATGACGTGATTCAGCCGTCCATAAGTCCATGGGCGTCACCCGTCGTTTTAGTCAAAAAGAAGGACAACACACTACGCTTCTGCGTAGACTACAGACGGCTTAACAGTGTCACCAAACGCGACGTTTATCCTCTGCCACGGATCGATGACGCTCTGGACCGTCTACGCCACGCCCAATTTTTCACCTCGTTGGATCTTAAGTCTGGGTACTGGCAGATCGAAGTAGATGAGCGTGACCGCGAAAAAACGGCATTTGTGACTCCTGATGGATTATATGAATTTAAAGTCCTCCCATTCGGCCTGTGTTCCGCACCTGCCACATTTCAGCGGATGATGGACACTGTTCTCTCTGGACTGAAATGGCAGACGTACTTAGTCTACTTAGACGACGTTGTGGTGTTTTCCAGAACGTTTGATGAACATCTCGAACGACTCAAGAATGTACTCCTCGCAATCAGCAAAGCAAATCTGACTATCAAGCCTGAGAAATGTCATTTTGGCTTTCAGGAGCTAAAGTTTCTCGGACACGTAGTCAGCCCCCGCGGTGTTCGGCCAGACCCCGAGAAGCTAGCTGCCGTCGCTGAGTTCCCGCGTCCAACAGACAAGAAGGCAGTTCAGCGATTCTTAGGTCTCTGCGCCTACTACCGTCGTTTTGTCGAGGGGTTTTCAAGGATCGCCGAACCATTAACGAGACTCACACGCCAAGATGTACCCTTCGAGTGGACGGAAGAACAACAGGAAGCCTTTACAGAATTGCGGAAGCGACTGCAAACAGCCCCCGTACTCGCGCATTTCGACGACAAGGCTGACACAGAAATCCACACAGACGCCAGCAACGTGGGGCTCGGTGCTATACTCGTTCAGTGGCAAGACGGCGCCGAACGAGTACTAGCCTACGCGAGCCGCAGCCTCACAAAGGCAGAGGTCAACTATTCCAGGACTGAAAAGGAGTGTCTAGCTGTCGTTTGGGCCATCGGCAAGTTCCGACCCTACCTTTACGGCCACCTTTTTCGCGTAATAAGTGACCACCACTCACTGTGTTGGCTTGCGAGTCTTAGGGACCCTTCAGGCCGCCTCGCTCGTTGGAGCCTCCGCCTTCAGGAGTACGACGTCACAGTGGTATATCGATCCGGACAGAAGCACGGCGACGCTGACTGCCTCTTACGTGCACCTATACCTTGGAAGCCCTGTGACGTAGAGCAAGATTTTCCGTTTCTCGGTGTAGTGGACACTGTCGAGATGGCTGACCTCCAACGTGCAGACAGTACATTGCTTCCCCTCATTAGATACCTTCAGGGAGCCGACGTTGTTGTCCCACGACCGATGTCACGCGGTCTGACTTCTTACTGCCTCCGGAACGACGTGCTCTACAAAAAGAACTCCGAAAACAGCCAAGAAACGTTCCTTCTTGTCGTCCCGGTTTCACTGCGCGAAGAAGTACTGCAGGCGTGTCATGACGACCCGTGTGCCGGACACTTAGGCTTCGCCAGGACGTTAGCGCGCATACGTCAAAAGTATTACTGGCCACAACTATTCTCGTCGGTTCAGCGCTACGTGAGAAGCTGCCGTGATTGTCAACGGCGCATGGTTCCACCTTTGAAACCTACTGGTCTTCTGCAACCCCTGGACCCTCCTCCAGCACCGTTTCAACAGGTGGGAATGGACCTCCTCGGTCCGTTCCCTACGTCGTCCACAGGAAACAAATGGATAGTCGTCGCAACAGGACTACCTAAGGAGGTACGCAGAAACCAAAGCTGTGCCCCGCGGAACCGCTATAGCAGAAGTCGCGATGTTTTTTGTCCATGAAATCGTACTACGTCATGGGGCCCCTTCAATCTTAATAACCGATCGAGGAACTGCGTTTACTGCTGACTTAATGCAAGAGATCGTCACGCTGACCCACACCAATCATCGGAAAACCACGGCCTATCACCCACAAACTAATGGACTAACCGAGCGCCTCAACAGAACTACGGCCGATATGATCTCCATGTACGTTGACGTAGAGCACAAGTCATGGGACCAAATTTTACCATACGTGACATTTGCATACAATACGGCCGTGCAGGAAACCACCCGATTCACACCATTTGAACTGGTTTATGGGCGCTGCGTAACAACACCTTTAGACGCCATGCTCCCGGTAGACAACGGAACCACAAGAAGTGACAACGCTGACGACATCATCCAGAAAGCCGAAGAAGCTCGACAGCTTGCTCGCAACCGCATCCGCAACCAGCAGAGTACCGACGCCCGCCGTTACAACAGTGGCCGAAGGCACATCCAGTACGAACCCGGCGACTATGTTTGGGTGTGGACACCCGTCCGTCATCAGGGGCTGTCAGAAAAATTACTGCGCCGATACTTTGGCCCGTACAAGATCGTCAGGCGACTCAGCGACGTGAACTACGAGGTCGTCCCTCAGAGTACCAATATGAGCTCGAGCCGACGGCGAGCACGAGTCGAGATTGTGCACGTAGTACGTATGAAGCCGTACTACGCCCGCGAAGAAGTGCCCCTCTGATCAACTCTCTCCCACGCTCTCTGTCGCCCTTTACCCTCTCCAACCGGCGACCGGGACGGTCGCTTTTCACGTGGGGAGTAATGACGCGAAGTAAGCTGCCCACTACAGGCACCGATCGTGATAAGTCAGCTGCCCACTACAGGCACAAGATCGCCAGAGAGAAGACGACGAAGGGCGCAGGTGTGCGCGCGTTCTCTTGAGTGTCGGCCATCATAAAAGAAGGCTGTTCTCTTTCGGCAAGCTCGTTATAATTATCTTCGTGACAATATATTCAAGTGTGCGTCCATTCACTTATTCTTGTTACGTCGGCGATAGAGTGGCGTAAGTTTCCCTGCCATTTGGACAGATGTGTATAGATAACGTGCGCGAAACTTACTATGACAGGAAGCGGCGCTACTCCCTTTGTCATTGTTTCTGTATCCTCGAGGAAAGCCGTACATCTCGAAGTGCCGGTAGCACGTTCGGACAGTTGCAGCAGCGGTCCGCGAACTTCGCCACACAGATTCATTCTGTTCCTTAACATGCCAGTCACAATTTTTGCAGTCAACTACTGCACACGTCTTCTATCCACATTATTCAATCTGGCATGATTGGAGCACAGTGTGTTAGCGAAAACTCAGTTGCATTTCCGACAGCTGATCGCACAGAAGGAAGGTAGAAGCGGTAATGGTTTCGTATTCGTGCGCGGTCGCTGAGGAGAGGTATGGCGCGCCGCCGTGAGCGCCATCTCGTTTTTCTAAAACAAACTGTTCCGCGAAAAGGGTCAATAGTTCTAAAGTTTATGTGATGTTTTCTTTACCTATTAATTAGACAAAAAAACACGGAAGCATTGATATCAGTTATTTCTGCCACAATTTTGGGGGCATACGAATATACTCTTTTATGAAACCATACATATTTTAATGGACAGTGCATAGCGTTCAATAATTCGTTTGCAGCATCTAAGACACAATGAAATTGGCAATGCAGTTATTATTCATGCATTTGATCCCACGACAAATTCTATAAGGAGGAGGCCGCGCTGCAACCTGAGCCCCCCCCCCCGAACAAAATTTCTGGCTACGCCACTGCCTACTACTTATTGTAGAAAACTCTATGGCCATGGTCGCGCAGCGGTGGGCGTGCAAGTGGGCAAATAAGTTACAGCGATCATTTCAGAACAAGAGATGGGGTTTTTGATAGCCCGCTGTTCATTGACATAGCATGATAGGGCCCTCTGCTGTAGGTGGAAAAAGCAGTATACAGTTATGCTCCCCTCACATGAACAGAGGACCGCATAGTTGGCTTTTTCAGGTTTTCCACGATTTTGTTCCTAGTTTTATCAACTTATGCCATCCAGGGCTGTGAAATCGTGGGTGTTTGACAAATCAGCTCATATCAACGTAATGGTGACGCGGATGAATCGGTTTTAATCACTGAATACTCTGTGTATGAACACCAGCGATAGTCGACGAAAATGGCGCTAGTATTACACCCGCAATCTTCAATCGTTCGTACTGCTTCTGCTTGTCCAATAAAAGAAGTGTGCCGTAAACGTGCTGTAAACGCAGGCGACTGATCAAAATATATGGTCCCAGTTTTCTAAGACAACAAGTGGTGACCTCCATGCCGCAGGGTACCCCTGAAGGCACGTGGGTCTCCATGGGCGTCGTCAGCAACGGTGCGTACGGCGTGCCCAAAGGAATCGTCTACAGCTTTCCCGTACGCATCGAGAACAAGGAATGGCATATCGTCGAGGGCATCGATGTGAACCCGAACATCAAGGAGCGCATCGACGACTCCGCCCAGCGCACCATGAACGAGATCCAGAGCGCGGTGCGAGTAGGGGTCGCCGCTTAGTCACTGAGACAACTCGTCGGAGTATCGTCCACTGCTTTGGGATCACCGTTACAGAATACGAAACTGGAACACATGGCTGCATTTCGGCTTACATATCCACTAACGGTGCCCGTGATCGCGATAGAACCAACCAATGCCTGCTGCCTGAAAAACGCCTGTTGCTTTCCACGGTGCCTCTATTTCGCCGCAGGAGCCCTTCCAACAAGGCGGCTGTCACCGCTGTCTTAAACCGTGAAGTACGTCACAAAATGAAAGAACAAGTGAATATTGTGGTGGCATTGTATATCAATTAGAGACCAATTACTCTAACACTCATATGTTTTAAAATGAATATGCACATGGCTTGTGGCCCAAATGCCGAAATAACATCCCGATCAAAGTAGGGCTGAGAACTCGCTGAATATACTGAAATATCACACTGAATACGGGCCGGATGAGGCATGCAAGCAAGGCGAGAGGTAACGCAGTAAAGTGTGGAGAAATTTTTTTTTTTTTTTTTGTGAGAACTGAAAATTCCCATGCCAGGTTAAAAAATACTAATATAAAAAAAGTGTCCTGTGATGAACAGCACGAAACTGAGGACTCAGTTGCATGGCTTCTTTATTGAGGAGAAAGATGATGATGCAAGGTAATCTATCGTGCGTTTTTGTTGCAAGTACCCTGTTATGGAAAGTTAATATACGAAACCATTCGTAGACTTCACTTGCGATAGAGAAACATATTTGGTGCCCTTTAGTGCATGGCGCCAAAGTCAAAATAGATTAGGAGCGGAACAGGATGAACGAAGGTTGTCCGCCTGTTTAAACGCCTGCAGAACCTTTTCGGCCATGACTATACAGAGAAGGGCGTTGATGATTGCGGAATAGTGTGCGACCTCATGATTTGTGACTCGAAGCAGCAAAAGAAGTGTCATGCCGCTTTTGAATTAAGTTTTTATTGCGTGTCGACATCTGAGGAGACGTTGACACGTACGTTGAGTCGGACGTCCTGATCGTCATTACACTACGGTATCCAATACGGTTTGCAAAGGTTCGCCGTAGTGGGCGGAATGAATCAGCGCTTTGCTTTTGAAATACGAGTTGCTCTCGCGACCGTTGAAAAACGAGCCAGTCTACCGGTATCTCTGCACCACAACGAACGAATGCGGCGGTCCTCTTATTTTCATTCATTAAGCGCTCGTCCCCACGAAAGGACAGTATCTTCGTGTTGACGTCACACCAGAAGAAAGCCTCGCTTTACTGACTGTTTCGACATCATCGGGCAGCTTGAAATGGTTCGATGATGTCAATACACATCTGTGCGCGTTAAAGTTGAAACGCGAGTTTGTTTGGAGCAGCTTTTGATTTCCCTCTTTCACGCACGTACCATGCTTGTGTCGTGCTTCAAGCAGGCTGTGGAGAGTTTCTTCATCTGCAAGCCATTGCGCTCCTGTCTACTTCTTTAATTCATACTATAGTTTACATGTCGCGGAGCTGACCGAAATAACGCTTCGACTAACCCACGCATTTATACAGCATTCCGTTGTAGGTGCCCCAATCGCAGTAGTTTTGGTATCATGGCATACGAGAAAAAAACTTACTTTTTTTTGCAGGCCACACCTCAGGAACTACAACCACAACTACCTCCGCCTCGGGAAATAAACCTTTGTCGTTTTCTTAGCCTTTATGAACGCATACGGACGACGCTGGTAACGCTTTCTGTTTACAGTGTGCCTTGCATTGTAAATTCAGGTTAGATTGGCCAACTTGTTTTCGCAGCACTCAGGTACGTGACCTCTATCGTAAAAGTTTGCAGATCTTGGCATACGCTATATTTATTTATTATTTCGCCGCCAATTCATCCATATTCTCAGATTCAAACTTGTAACCAATACTTCCTCTCGTATTCTGCATCCTCAACAGCAACCGATATCAGCAGCATAGTCAGCCGAGATACATCGGCTACTCAAAAAAAGGAAAAAGAGAGTTGACCTTAGTTTAATAGAGTCTGGCTGCGTCACTGGTAATTTGATATTCGCCCTTGACCCATCTCTCTTTTGTGGTGCTTTTTTTTAGAAATTTCCTTATCTTAACTTCGCACCTAACCTAACCTAACCTAACCTAACCTAACCCTTATCTTAACTTCAGATACCTAAGAAGCTTGTCTACCTTGTCTCAAATACAGGTGCACAAAAGCACCTTACCATTAAAGGCATAACAAAATATAAAACAATGTCTTCCTCACGTCAATAGGCGCCTCACTCCTGCTACTGTCGCTATGAAGAACATTAGCACACACTTCCGGATTCATTCTGCTATTCGGTGGGTATTATTGCGTAGCAGTAATCACGCTGATCTCAGTCACTCCAGCAGCCTAAAGCTAGCCTGCTGAGGAAGAGCAAGCCCGCCGGAGCGTCAGTGCGACTTCGCGTCGTAGGCTTTCTGCGAGACCGGCAACGGCACCGCGAGCCACGGGAACAACGGAGTGGTGACGTAGAGCAAGCCCCGGCTCTGGTTCATCTGGAACTGCTCACTCGACGAAACGCAGACGTCCAGGTGGGAACTCATCAGGCCCTTGCTGGGAACCTGCGAACCGCGTCGCATGGCACGCGCAATGTCTCGCTTATGCCGGAGCTTTCTTTCTCACCACTGACCATTAATATATTGCCAAGAGACAGAATCAGCGAAGCGTAGGTGAGTTTACAAGTATATACAAGTTGTAGCAACACTTCGTACACAAGTTGAATGCCTGAACAAGTCGGGCGATCTTGCTTGCTTGCCTTCGAGAGTGGCTCACACCCAGTATGGGGGATTGGCGAAGAATCGGGTGATTTAAAAAAACGTTTTCGGAGTCCAAAAAGGAACATTCTTGAGAAATTTTTAATGGCTAAAGGAATGAAGACAGATAAAACTTAAGAATTTAGCAAGGAAATGGTCCTGATTCAATTGTATACCCCACAACAGCTGCACCAACATCCCTATGACAATGTCCCAGAGAAACTTCTTGCCAAATCGTCTTCTTTGTTTAAAGACACACAATGCCCCACTGCTCCGTAACAATATGTACGGTGGACACGTGAAACATGGTGTATAGCAGCATCGGCGCGGGTACATGGTTTTCGACTCCAGGGGAAGTTGTCACTCACCGCCAGCCCTATAGGACATAGCAAAAACTAAACTTTCCTCCAAAACTTTCGATGTGCCAACAAGCTCAATTTTCAACCCTTCTGCGAAAAAGCACCCTGAGCCCCATCGCATGTCACCGAACATTAGCAGGCACTACTACACGGTGCGTCCTGCACACGTCCAATGTTTTGAGAGAAGCTGGACTTCCCTGACTCACCTCAGCCGCGGTGTTCTTTGCGCGTTCGGCCAGGGCAATGGGCGAAACAGGATGAAAAGAGGGGAGGGGGGGGGGGAGGCACGCCGAGGCACGTGCCCTCTTCTCGGACAAAATGTGAGTTTACCAGGGACACCTGACATAAGAGTGACGTGCGAAAACACCCGCCTACCCCGCCCGCTTCCCACAGTGAAGTGCGTGCCCCTTCCCCAGAAAAATATTCCTGGCTACACCACTGGCCAGGGCTGCCGTTCATCAACGCCGCGCAGCTGCGTTCTGATCGTTCCGCGCTATCTGCTCCCCTTGCCTTATCTGCTCCCGTGCCAGGCTATGGCATGCTACGTTTTACACTTATTCGACTGGAAGCAGCACACGCCGCAGCGCCTCCGCGAAAGCAGAAGGTTGTCCATTCCAGGAAGTAGTGAATTCATAGGTGTGACTATGGCTATTTCGAAAGCAAAGCGCTGATTCATGCCGTTCAATGCAATGAACCTTTGCCGCCGTATTGAATACCGTAGTGTAATGGCGTCTGAATCAATTAACGTACGTGTCAACTGTCTGCACGCAATAAAAGCTTTATTCAAAAGCGGCATGACACTTCTTTTGTTTCGGACACACAATGTGACAAATAAGTGTGAACGAGCGCAACTCAATGTATAAATTTCGACAGTTCGGCGGACTTCGGAAAACGAAACTATATACGGTGGGCTAGAAACTTTAGCGACGCTGCATGCATCTCGCCAGCAGGAGTTCCTTTTTTTTGGGGGGGGGGAGCTACGGTTATCGCGCCACTGTGGACCTGGCATGCTGAGTACTCGTCAGTAGATCGATACTTCTTTATATTATTATTATTATTATTATTATTATTATTATTATTATTATTATTATTATTATTATTATTATTATTATTATTATTATTATTATTGCGACGTAGCGTTTACACGACCTTTAATACGCCCCAAAGACGCGGCGGACCGATCACACTCGCGTCACAGATCAGTCTCAAGATGAGTCCCCACAAGCGATGAAGACGACGAAGCCGATGAGATGATGAACATGTGCAGCCAACGAAGAAGTCATTAAGAAATGCCGACACTAATTTCCCCCACGTGCGAGCGGCCGGCCAGCCTGGCCGCAACTTAAAGGGACGGCGAACGCCGTGTGAAAGGCTTCATGCGAGAGACGTGGGCAATCTCGGCAGCGCGACAGCGGCGGTCAGTTTTCACCACAATAGGTTGAACGCGATAATTAACGGGAGAAGTCTGCTCTAAGACTCTGTATGGGCCTATGAACCGACACTGAAACTTTTCGCATAAGCCAGGAGTGCGAACTGGTGTCCGGAGTAGCACTTCATCGCCCGAGCGGAAAAACACTGCGCGGTGGGATGCGTCATAGAGGTTCTTGCGGTCATGTTGCCTTGCTTCAGTGTTGATGCGGGCGAGCTGGTGACCGTGGAGGAGGCGTGATATATATTGTTCACAAGAGGATACAGCTAGAGTGACCGGGGCGGAGAAGAAAGAGACGTCAAGAAAAGAAGAGGGCGAACGGCCATATACGAGGTAGAATGGCGAGTAACCAGTTGTGCGTTGTACGGTGGTATTGTACGCAAAAGTCACGAATGGCAAAATTGCGTCGCAGTTTGTGTGGTCTGGTTGAATGTACATGGCTATCATGTGGGAGAGCCTGCGATGAAAGCACTCAGTCAAGCCGTTGGTTTGAGGGTGGTAACTGTAGGTTGTCTTGTGGGTGGTGCCGGAGGCTCGGAGCAATTCGTCTACAATTTGTGAAAGGAAATCCTTTACACGGTCGCTAAGGATGACACGAGGAGCACCGTGACGCAGGATTAATGCTTGAAGTATAAACGCAGCGACTTCAGAAGCCGACGCCGAAGTCACGCAAGCTGTTTCGGCGTACGTGTCAAGTGGTCGACGGCTGTCACTATCCATCGATTGCCGGTGAGAGTCGTGGGAAGGGGACCATACAGGTCAATGCCAATGACTTCGAATGGTGCCGATGGACAGGGGAGTGGTTGGAGCTCTCCGCTTTGACCAGCTGGCAAATGGCGCAGGAAGCGACGTACCGCGCTACACTAGTGAATAAGCCAGGCCAGTAGAAGCGACCTTTGATGCAGTCGTACGTTTTCTGGAAACCAAGGTGACCAGCAGTAATGTCGTCGTGATAGGCCTTAATGACATGCGTGCGAAGAGAGCGAGGTAGAACAGGCACCCAGCGTTGACCGTGAGGGTGATATATATGGCGGTACAGGGCGCAGTTGTTGAGCTTGAATGGCGTCAGCTGTCGACGAAGGCGGGCGTTGGGCGGGCGCGAAGTTCCCTGAAGGCGGTCTATGATGCGTCGACAGTAGGAGTCATCGAGTTGGTGAGATATGAGCGATCCATGGTCATCAGAAGGAGTCTGGTCAATAGCGGTTAAAGACAACACATGCGGGAAAGGACGGTCCGAAAGCTTGTCGCGGAAGGTAGGAGTGGAACCATGGCATGGCGTCGTAGGAAGGGGGCAGCGAGAGAGCGCATCTGCGTCCTGATGCTTTTTACCACACTTGTAGATAATAGTGAAGTCGCATTCTTGAAGACGGATAATCCAGCGACCGAGGCGTCCAGACAAGTTCTTAAGCGTGGGAAGCCAACATAAGGCATGGTGGTCCGTAACAATGGTAAAATGGTGGCCGTGAAGATAAGGTCGAAACTTCTGTACCGACCAGACGACAGCGAGGCACTCCTTCTTAGTGATGGTATAATTCTTCTCGGTGTGCGTTAGTACGCGGCTTGCGTAGGCGACGACCCTCTCACGTAAAGACTCATCTCGCTGTAGGAGAATACCACCGATGCCATGACCACTAGCGTCCGTATGTAGGAGTGTGGGTGCGGTTTCATCGAAATGGCGAAGTACTGGTTCAGATGTGAGGGAGTTTTTCAGATGGGTAAACGCTGATTCGCATTCGGGAGACCACTCAAAGGGAGCATCCGACCCGAGTAATTTGTGCAACGGGGCAGCTACTGAGGCGAAGTTACGTATGAAGTGGTGAAAATAAGAATCGAGGCCAAGGAAACTGCGCAAATCTTTGGTCCGTTCGGGGCGAGGGAAGTGAAGAACCGCTGAAACCTTATCGGGATCAGGACGAATGCCGTCCTTGCTCACAATATGACCCAAGACCTTAATTGTCTTGCTGACAAAACGGCACTTTTTCGTGTTCAGCTGTAGGCCAGCGTTGGCAAGGCACGTGAGAACTTCGTCCAGTCGTTGCAGGTGTTGAGAGAAGGTGGAAGAGAAAACAACAATATCGTCGAGATAACACAAGCAAGTCTTCCACTTTAGGCCTACGCAGAACGGTGTCAATCATGCGCTCGAATGTTGCGGGTGCATTGCAGAGGCCGAATGGCATTACATTGAACTCAGTAGAGCACATCTGGTGTTGAAAACGCTGTTTTTTTTTCTTTATCGTCCTCATGCATAGGTATGTGCCAGTAGCCTGAACGGAAATCAAGACTCGAGAAGTACTCGGCATTCTGCAGTGAATCCAAGGCATCGTCTATGCGTGGCATAGGGTACACATCCTTGCTGCGTTATCTTGTTGAGTGCCCGGTAATCAACGCAAAACCGGACAGAGCCGTCTTTTTTCCTAACTAGAACGACGGGGGATGACCAAGGACTAGCGGAGGGGCGTATTCGTCGAAGTTTTCTTCAATGACTTTCCGCTCGGCGAGAGAGACACGATATGGTCGATGGCGAATAATGGACCCGCCATCTGTTTCTATCCGATGCGTGATGACGGAAGTCTGTCCCAATGAAGCGGCATGTGCGTCAAACGAAGTTTCATACTTTTTCAGCAAAGCAAGCAACTGCTGTGACTGTGAAAAGGTCAGGTCGGAACTGATGGCAGCTTCAAGGGCAGAGAGAGATGCGGAACGTCCAACAGAAGGAGCTTCAGAGGAAGCCACTTCAACAGAAACAACAGAGAGATGCTCGGATGTGGTGACGCAAGCCAACGTAGTGCCCTTAGGGATCAGAAGTTTTTCGGATGTCGGTTTGGTAGCGCAGACGAATGCGGAGCCATTCTCAAACCGGACCAGCCCTGATGCAAAGACTATCCCTCTGCTGAGACAGTGCGCCGATGGTTGTACGAACACGTTACCATGGTCAATGACATCCGACGCGATTGCAACCATTCTCTGATGGCAAGGAAGTAGCTCGGTGTCTTCTGCAGCAAGCAAACGAAGTGGTGCGTCATCTGTATGAAGCGAATAGGCGGTGTCGGTCATGTGGAGAACACGTTTCCGACAGCAGATAGAAGCGGACGCCGTAGAAAGAAAATACCATCCTAATATCAGCTGCTGGGTACAAGGACTGAGCACTGAAAATTGTACATAATGCAGAATTCCATCAATGTAGACACGAACAGTGCACATAGCGGCAGGTCGAATCACGTTCCCTTGATCAGCGAGTAGCGTAGGTCCATCATAAGGAGTGGTAACTTTCCTGAGGCGCGAACACAAATCACGGTGAATAATTGACAAACTTGCACCACTGTCTATTAAGGCTTCCGCGTGTACTCCTTCTACGAAAACAGATAGCATGTTATGTGGACGCGCTGGAGGAATTTCTGTCATGTCGAGCAATTCAGCTTTTCCTCCAAAAGCTGCATAATTTAGTTTTCCGGGCGACGGTCGGCGAATGGAGAGGCTGGTCGAAGTGGCGAGGTAGAGCGACGAAGGGGTGACGGCGAGCGGCGTCTGGCAGGACGGTAGCTAGGAGCCGTCGCGGAGGTTGCAGGTGGCGATGGAGAGCGGTCGGAACGCGGCGCATAAGGACGGCGTTGAAAAGAGGCCCCAGCACAAAAGTCATCCCGTTCGTAGGTGTCAAATCCGCGCCGCTCAGTCTTGCTGGCGCTTGTGACAGAAACGTGCGATGTGGCCACGATATCCACAGTAGTAACAAATAGGTCGGGTTGGACGCCATGGTGGAAAGTAAGGTTGGTTTGGTGTGCTGGTAGACATCGAAGCCAAGTGCGTCTGCGTCGGTTTAGGGGAGGCATCGATGGCACGAGGGCTGGGGTAACTGCGGCTACCTGCGCGTACGTTGGTGGAGGCCTAGGGACTAGAGGGTCCGTATACGCAGTACCCGCCATACACGCCAACTCCTCCATGACAACGTCACGCAAAGTAGTACTGGGGGCGTGGGCAGGAATGGGACCTGCCGAGAAGCCAAGAGACTGCAGCTCTTCTCGTATGATTGCGCGGACCATTGCGCGCAACGAGGGATCGGCGGTAGGGTTGTTGTCAGGGGTGTCCGGGGGCGGCAATCGGACAGATTCGATTAGTCGAGGCGCTGGCACGTAGCTACAATGTCAGCGACGGAAGCCGCGTCCTTGATGGCCAACGCATTGAAGGCGAGAGGCCCAATGCCTTTGAGTATGTGGCGTACTCTGTCTGATTCGGCCATGGAAGCATTGACCCGTCGACAGAGAGCGAGGACATCCTCTATTATACGAGGTATATGACTCGCCGAGTTGTTGTTTGCGAGTGTCGAGTGTCTTCTTCGCAATGGCGGAACGAACAGCCGGAGTACCAACAAGTTGTCGCAGTTTCACCTGAAAGGCGAAGCATCAATTGCGATAGCAAATTTGTAGAGAGCTATACGGAGTAATGATAGTAGCTTTATCAGGTGTATACCCTTGGACATGCAGCAGCACCGGCAACACGCAGAACTGTTGTCGACGCCGTCGGCGTTTTGCCCGCGTTCGCACAAAATGCGTACGGCGTTGGTGACTGTTGCCGGAGCCTCTGATATAAATAGGCACTTGATGCCGCAGCTAATTGTCGCCTCCCTTCCCTCCCCCTCCCCCCCCTCCCCGCCACGACATTTCGCGCGTCGGAAGAAGGCGCGTTTGTTCTACATATATGGTGATTGTAAAGGAGGAAAGAGACTTCTGCAGCCCTTAAGGGAGCACGGCGCCGAACGCGCGTTTTATTGCGATAGCAATTATATGGACACTCAAAAGCAGATTTCTGCCGTCGCCGTCGCCGTCGCCGTGAGGTTCCGTATGACGTCAATCGAGATGAAATCGTCGCCGCGCGCCGCCGAACGCTGTATGTGCGAGTGAAAGGGCGCGAGGGACGCGCTCTTTCACGGCGAGTGAACGCACGGCGGAGAATAAACGCGCGTTCTGCGCCGTGCTTCCTTAAGGGCTGCAGAAGTAGGCGTCTCTTTCCTCCTTTACAATCATCATATATGTAGAGCATACGCGCCTTCTTTCGACGCGCGAGAGGCCGTGGGGGAGGGGTGGAGGGGGAGGGAAGGGAGACGACGTTTAGCTGCGGCACCAAATGCCTATTTATATCAGAGGCTCCGGCAACAGTCACCAACGCCGCAGGCATTTTGAGCGAACGCGGGAAAAACGCCGACGGCGTCGACAACAGTTCTGCGCGTTGCCGGTGCTGCTGCATGTCCAAATTTATACAGCTGATGAAGCTAATATCATTACTCCGTATAGCTCTCTACAAATTTGCTATCGCAATTGATGCTTCGCCTTTCAGGTGAAACTGCGACAACTTTTTTTCTTCGCCGTGCGTTTACTCCCCGTGAAAGCGCGCGTCCCTCGTGCCCTTTCACTCGCACATACAGCGTTCGGCGCGCGGCGACGATTTCATCTCCACTGACGTCATACGGAACCTCACGGCAACGGCGACGCCAACGGCAGAAATCTGCTTTGGAGTGTCCATATAATTGCTATCGCAATAAAAACGCTGGCAGCAAGCCCATACGCTGCAGCGGGCGAAGGTACGTGCGGTCTATCGCTTCAACAGAAACTGAGTGGCGAATGCACAGTGCATAAAGGTCAGAGCCGTGTGGAGATAAGAGACGGTGCGGTCGAACGACGAGCGCGGTTGTTGGCAGAGTAGAAGTGCGCCCCCCCCCCCCCCCGCTCCCTCCGGCGCTGGCTTCCCGCTTCCTTGCTTGCGCGTGGGAGAGATAAGAGACTGTGCGGGCGAGTGACGAGCGCGGTTGTTGGCAGAGTAGAAGTGCCCCCCCCCCCCGCTCCCTCCGGCGCTGGCTTTCCGCTTCCTTGCTTGCGCGTGGGAGATTGAGTGCGTTCGCTCTCCGTGATAGCGTGCGTCCCCGCACGCTTCCGCTCGGGCATACGGCGCGCCGCGAAGATTTTATCTATACGGAACCTCACGGCGACGGCGACGGCGACGCCGACGGCAGAAATCCGGTTGAAGTGTCCATATAATTGCTATCACAATAAAACTTGTCGGAGCTGCTGTTTGAAACTACTCCAGTCGGGGAGGTCGATCTCGTGGTTGAAAAACCAAGTCTTCGCTACGCCCGTCAGATAGAAGGAGACGTGGCGTAGCTTCATCACCTCGTCCCAGTGGTTAGCAGAACTCACCCGGTCGTAGCTGTCAAGCCAATCTTCCACATCTTCACCACGGAAGCCAGCTGAACAGATGGGGGTCGCGCTGGGGCCCACTGACGATCCAAGATGGAGAGGCTGCAGCAGGCGGAGCCAATATTGTAGACGTAGAAGTGCCAGATGGCTCGTCCTGCAGCATGTTGGCGGACAGCTGGCACAAACGGCGACCTGAGCGAAGCTCCAGGAGGTAAAGCGGGCGAGCAGAGGACGGGGGACCAAGGAGCAACCTCCACCACTTGCGACGTAGGGTTTACACAACCTTTAATGACGCGGCGGGCCGATCACACTCGAGGCACAGATCAGTCTCAAGATGAGTCCCCACAAGCGACGAAGACGACGCAGCCGATGAGATGATTAACATGTGCAGCCAACGAAGAAGTCACTAAGAAATGCTCACAGTATTATTATTATTATTATTATTATTATTATTATTATTATTATTATTATTATTATTATTATTATTATTATTATTATTATTATTATTATTATTATTACTGATTTGAAAGAATACACACTTAAAGGGTATGCGAGGAGAAAAGCTTTCAGCCACTAAGTGATCACTGTAAAAGCGACGTCTCCGTCATTAAACTTATGTTCCAACCTGTTCACACGGGAATCGGGCGGACTTAACGGCTTACCGCTGTTTACCTTGACTCGCTTTAGCACATGTCTCAGCCATTCATGAAAACATCTAGCACTCGAGTACAAGCGTTGCAAGCGCTGCCTCCGAACGTTAAACCTGGAGCATTTTACTAGCACACCTCCTTACGTCGCAACATTCACCGGTTAACCACCATTAAAGAGGAAAAGAACTTTCTTATTATGTCCCAATAAATTCTGTTTTGTTAACAGCGCGCCAGGCCCAGGTTCCTTTGAAGAAAGTAATTGCTTATGCTTTGTATTTATGGCGTTAGGCTCCCATTTACGCGTGTGCCTTATATATTTTCAGGCAAAAGCTTGTATTCGGGTTTACTTACGAATTCTCCACTCCAGAACTGATTCAGGTCACCGCGGCACCAAGCGAGCATTATAGTGGGCAGCAAGACACCAGGAACTAGGTACAGAAGTGCTGGCTGACCAGTCTTCATAAGGTAGCTCATGAAGAAAGTTAACACCAAGGACGCGCCATAACCTGCGAATGTTTGAAAATAAACGGTCGCAGCGAAAGGCTTCGCGAACTTCGTTGACCTAAACCCGTAGAATGTCGGCAGTGCTTCAATAGCACAATTTTTTAAAGCGCTTAAGTTGCTCACCTACACCTAAGCAGGCAGTCAGGGGTAATTACTTTGCAGTTCACTTTCCACCAAAATAGAGCCAGCAAAGTGTATCTAGCCGTAACAGGCTACTTACATGTAATCGCGACGAGGAAGTACCAGGGTTTATTCTTGACGATCACGTCGTATGAGCGGCAGTAGGCGATAGCAAGACCTACAAGGTGTGGTACAAACATATCATGAAGAATGGAGGCTCCTGAACTACGAAAGAGAATCGTCAAGCATGAACTGCGTGCAAGAATCATGGAGGACTTTTGTAAGTCGTCTCGCACTAGGAAGCTGATAGAGAAGCAGTCACCTGGAATTGCGATGTCCCCATAGCCCAGTATCGCCGAGCTATCGTTGCAGGCGGTCGCGTCGCCAATTAAAAACAGCGGCACGCGCATGAGCACGGGCAGGTCTTGCACGCCACTCGCGACGCTCTCCATCACGCTCAAGTCTTTCTGCGTGGCAGAAAAGCAGGAACAGAGGCAATGTTGCGAATGAACTGGTCTCCTACTGATGCAGACGCCGTCTCGCGAAGCAGAAGCTCAGAACTTTAGCGTAATGATTTGAACCGTAAGGATGGTGTAGTATGGAACAATCAATGCATCAAATCTGAAAATTGTGTTGGTCTGTAAAGGCGTTTATTACACGCTAGCGTTAGGGCCGATTGTTGTATTAGTTCGAGGAACCCCGAGCGCGTGCGGCGTAGTCCGCGCAATGTGCTGGAGAGAAAAGTTGTCGCAGTTTCACCTGAAAGGCGAAGCATCAATTGCGATCGCAAATTTGAAGAGAGCTATACGGAGTAATGATAGCAGCTTTATCAGCTGTATAAACTTGGACATGCAGCAGCACCGGCAACACGCAGAACTGTTGTCGACGCCGTCGGCGTTTTGCCCGCGTTCGCACAAAATGCCTGCGGCGTTGGTGACTGTTGCCGGAGCCTCTGATATAAATAGGCACTTGGTGCCGCAGCTAAACGTCGTCTCCCTTCCCTCCCCCCCCCCCCCCCCCCCCACGGCCTCTCGCGTGTCGGTAGAAGGCACGTTTGCTCTACATATATGGTGATTGTAGAGGAGGAAAGAGACGTCTACTTCTGCAGCCCTTAAGGGAGCACAGCGCAGAACGCGCGTTTGTTCTCCGCCGTGCGTTCACTCCCCGTGAAAGCGCGCGTCCCTCGCGCCCTTTCACTCGCACATACAGCGTTCGGCGCGCGGCAACGATTTCATCTCCATTGACGTCATACGGAACCTCACGGCGACGGCGACGGCAGAAATCTGCTTTTGAGTGTCCATATAATTGCTATCGCAATAAAAGTGGTGGAGCGTGCTAAGCTCTAAAGAATCCTGGAGCTTCGATCCCATACCCTCCCTTCAACAATGACTCAGGACGCATCCCAGCAGTCGACCCAGCAAACACGTCCTGAACCCTCCGTCGTATACTCTGGTCTACCTCGCCACAAGGATCCTCCTGTTTTCAGTGGCACAGACAACGACGTGGAGGACCGGCTGTCCATGCACGAAAAAAGTGAGTGTTATCAACAAATGGGACGACGCCGCGAAACTGAGCAACGTGCCCTTTTACCTCACCGGCGTGGCAAGCTCCTGGTACAACAACCACACATCGCTGGTCTGGCTTCCACCCGCGACCAGGCCGCACTGATAGCGGTAATGAAAGCGTTCATTCGGGAGGAAGTATAGCGCGCCAACTCTCATAGGTACCCTTTGCTCAGCCGCTGCATGTACAATAGCCCACTTCGACTGTCATGCATTCCGCTCCGCCGCGCAATTCTTGGTTCCGTTGCTGCGCTATTTTTCTCGGAATGTTGCTAAACCAACTAGCTTGTAAAGGTGCTTATTGCACGCTAGCGTTAGGGCCGACCATTGAATCAGTTCAGGGAACCCCGAGTACGAGCAGAGAAGTTCGAACAATGCGTTCGAGAAACTGACGCACTAGCCAGAGCTGGTGAGGATGCCCCACTGTATTGTCCCTCTTCTTTTCTTCGCTACAATCCCAATTTCGAACTCTCGTAGAAACCCTCTTCTCATCTATGTAGAACACACGCTAGTGCAATGCAGCCTTCGCTGACTTAATCGGGTAATCATGTTTTTTTTTTATACATCAGACATAGGCGTCCCATTCACCCATTTCATTTAAATTGCATCAAGGTTTACATGTTCAATACTGCTCTATTTCCTAAGTGAAGCACCCGAGCGCACTTTGTCATGAATCATTAACACATTAAACAAAAAACAATATCATGGAAGTCGCATTTGAATTCTTGAAGGAATGTGTGATGCTCCGCGCTCATAAAATATGACAGAGTATCTTTTTTTATGTTAACGCAATGTTAACACGAGTTCCCAAACACCGACTAAACGTTGTCGTTTTACAGGTAGTAAGTCCGCAGCATTCATAATGTTTCATAAGCGTCAGTCGCTCACTTACCGAAATTAATGATGTGATGAACACCATAAATATGTCGTCGAAGAACATGAGGATGGATATGAACGTAATAACCTGCAAGAAAACAAAGCACATGTGTACTGGTTTGCGCATTGTGGTTGCGCAGTCATGCCGTGCGCAACTCGCCCATGACAGCATGTACAGTCTGTTTCACACTTAGGGGAAATCTCGGAGCGCATTGCATCGCGATGCGGCGAGCGCTGGAGTCGGGTGCCGGAAGTAGCTCGCGCAGGCGCAGACGGTCGAGGTGCGTTATCTTGAACCGCGTCGACTGCTACGGCGGCGCGCTCTGGCCGCATCGTCGGGAAGCGTGCTACTGTCAAGGGCAGTTCATCGTTACTGCTGGGCACTGAGCCGATAATGTTAGATAAATGTTGTGCGACGCCAACCGCTGAGCCTTCATTGGCAAAAATGGGGTTCTGCACAGTTCTTTTGACAGCACGCTTCGTTTGTTCTTTCGAAAGGCCGAGATACTGAGTGCGTGCGCGCCTATTTCTTCACTGAGTGTGCTACCGTAATACGCAGCGACAAGAAGGAGACACAGAAAATGTGCGCAGAACGTGTTGGGCCTTTATTTGACGCGAAAAGAAAACAAAGCATGCGGATCAAACAAAATAAAACAAACGGATACGAATACTGGAATACTTTAATTTACGACAAAGAGCTGGAAGTGATTGTCCTTGACAATAGTTTATTACACGAGACAATGTCCTGCCCGCCGGCGGAGAAATACACGCGTCACGCTTCGAACTTAGTATCTCGTCCTATGCGGCAGTCGGTCCGTCCTTCTCGAAATCCGATGTACTTTATCCTCAAACAAGTATCTTTACGGCAGAGGCCTATGCAGTACTATCCGCAGTGAAACACATTGATAGACAAACTCCAAAAGGCTGTAATATTTACCGACTCTTTAAGCGTTGTTAAAGCGTTAATGATGTCGCAAAAACATAAACACCCTGTAATTATCAACCTCCACTCACTGATCTGCTCTGTTTATGCATCTAAACTACAAATCATAATATGCTGGGTGCCTGGGCATAGAGGCATCGAGGGTAATGTTCTTGCCGACCAAATGGCCACGTCAATAACATCACACGATACTAATCCTACATCTGCTGTACCTGTAACAGATTTTAAACATTTGTTGCGTAAGAAACTGCGAAACCACCGGCAACGCTTGTGGGATGCGGAAACAAATAATAACATTCACTTTATTAAGCGACAGTTAGGTTTCTGGCCCTCTGCATCGAAAATACGGTGGAATGATGTCCTATTCTGTCGTCTCAGAATAGGACACACGTATGGTACTCAAAATTTTATACTGAATGGCAATGATCCTCCAACCTGTGGTAGATGTGACGAGAGGCTCACCGTCCTCCACGTCTTCCTGGAGTGTCGGAAAGCCGAGAGAGAAAGGAAGAAACACTTTCCTCTCGCATACCGCTATTGTGTTCCTCTCCATCCCGCTATGTTTCTTGGTAAAGGACTGCTTTTTAATACCAAAGTAGTCCTCGCTTTTTTGAACGATGATGTCTTACATGTTATCAGCCCAATAAATACGTAGCGCATCCTCTCTCCAGAGGATGCCGCTGTGATAGTAGTTCAGTGTAGCACATGCCTCCAGGCCCTTACGTTTCAAGGGCTCTGCTAAGGCATTAGTGTTTTTGAAAATTTTCGCCTCTGACATATTTTAGTATATCATCATTCTTTCACAATGCATATCTCGTATCCATAGCACAGTTCATTAGTCATTGCCATAATCTTAGTACCTATAGAGTTTACGCACTTTACAGCGACTATTTTAGGCCTCTTTACAGCCATGCCACATCTGTTTTTTTATCCACATCTTATAATTCACCATTCATGTACCACTGACAAGTCATTATCATGGCATCGGCGCTCTTTGGCCACATCTTGCCCTTGCGCCAATAAATTCCAACAATCATCATCATCATCAGAAATATTTGGACACTGCATTATTAATCTCCCCGAAGAACGGAAAATTAGGCTAAACCCGCATTTAAGGTAACTCAACCTAAATATTAAGAACTAGTATCTTAATCGTATGGATGAATAACAATTGGTTCTAGAAAACAACTTACCGTGTGCCGGCTGGGCGCCAAATCCATTCTCGCTGGTCGCCAGTGGTCGTGAACGTGGATTCATCACTGAATACAACGTTTTTCCATTGTTCCGCAGTCCACCCTTCGTGTTCTTGTGCAAAACCCAGCCGCTTTGCTCTATTTGTGGCCCTAAGTAAAGGCTTTTGGACGGCTGATCTGCTCATTAGGCCTGCTTCATTGAGCCGTCGCCTGACGGTAGACCTCGAAGCCCTTAGCTTCAAGCTTTGTCGTAGCTCTTGGAGCGAGGCGCGAGGGGCGTCCACAGCAGCCGCAACAATGAACAAATCCTCTTCCTTCGTTGTGGCCCTTGGTGGACGTCCGCGAGGGGCATCCTTGATGCGCCCTTCTTTCTTGTAGGCTGGCAGTATCCTGTTCACAGCTTTAAGCGACCGTCCTGTCATCTCTGCTATGTTTTTTTGAGTATAGTCCTTAAAACCCAGTTCAATAAAATTTAGTCGTTCTTTCTCCGGTACACGTGCCATGTGAACAAGGCAAACGCTTTAGCACTGTTCTGGTCAGATGAAAAAGCTGGAATGATGTAATACAGACGAGCGCCAGCTTTATTTAGATCAATCTTGAATCCTGTAATGCTGCCTGTATCTGCAGAATCGCGCCGTTCTTCTGTCACCAATGCCCGAAGGAAGATGACATTGCCTGTTGGCTTATCAAGATCATTTCCTGTTTATCTCAAGCAGCTTAAAGATCGCCAAATCATCACCAAGTCCACCATCGTCAGCGAGTGGGACGTGCGGCGAATGGACAGATCGCTAACCGAGTCACTGTGCATTTCACTGCCCTCTATAATGACCGTTGTCATCGCTGCCGCTGGGGACATGACGAGAAACTAAGTTTGAGGCGTGACGCGTGCATTTCTCCGCCGGCGGGCAGGGTTTGTCTGGTGTAATTTAATGTTGTCGAGTAGAATCACTTCCAGCTCATTTTCTTAAATTGAAGCATTCCTTTATTCGTTTCCTTTTGTTTCGTTTGACCCGCATAGTTACTTTCGTTTGACCCGCATAGTTATTATTGTTAAGTGCTTTGTTTTGCTTTCGCGTCAAATAAAGGCCGAACATGTTGTGCGCACATTTTTGTGTCTCCTTCTTGTCGCTGCGTATTACGGTAGCACACTCAGTGAAGAAATAGGCGCGCACGCACTCAGTATCTCGGCCTTTCGAAAGAACAAACGAAACGTGCTGTCCAAAAGAACTGTGTAGAACCCCATTTTTGCCAATGAAGGCTCAGAGGTTTGCGTCGCACAACATTTAGCTAACATTATCGGTTCAGTGCCCGCAATAACGATGAACTGCCCTTCACAGTAGCACGCTTCCCGACGATGCGGCCAGCGCGCGCAGCCGTAGCAGTCGACGCGGTTCAAGATAACGCACCTCGACCGTCTGCGCCTGCGCGAGCTACTTCCGGCACCCGACTCCAGCGCTCGCCGCATCGCGATGCAATGCGCTCCGAGATTTCCCCTAAGTGTGAAACAGACTGTACACATACACTAGTGTGCGTGAGGATCGACAATAACTCTCACTGACATCAGCCACAAATAAATGTTATCATTCCCACAGATGCATTCTGTTAACAAATTGATACTTTCACTACGCGAAATACAGCGCGATGGGACTTGACCCAACGTCCCACAAAAGAAGCATTCGGGTCAAAAAATCCTACAAAAGTTTCCCACTTATAAGAATAGCACGTGAACCTTTTCTTTTGGTTTTAACAGGGGATCTGTTTAAGCCGACCTTCAGTCCCTGGAGCGTGTAAAAAATGTCGCTGAACGATGACGTCATGGCGCGTTGACTAGCAATCACCTAACGGAGCGGCGTGTGCTTCGCCTCCTCTCCGTGGCGTGCACATGTTGCCTTGACATTGGACGTTAAGGAGAGGGAAGGAGAGAATGCGCGTGGTGCGCGCTATGCTCGGGAGAGAGAAAGACAAAATGAGAGCGAGAAAGCTAGAGAGACAAATTGTAGCAGAGCCTTGACATAAGACGACCAAAGGGGATCCGGACACCCGAAGAAGAAGCCGCGCATCTTGAAGCACGTCGCGCGTCAAAGCGAGAATCTGCGCGTCGGCGGCGAGCCGATTCGGAATACTGTGCCTAGCAGCACTTCGCATTTCCTAGCAAAACTTAGCCAAGCCTAGTAAAACCTGGGAAAAGCTAGGTCGATCAACAGCTCCGCTGTTCACTCCAGCCTGGCACCCCTAGTGCAAGCTGCCCACCCTTTTTTTTAATTCTGTGCTTTCTTTGGAATATGCTTAATTATATACACGTGGCTTCATTGCTGCAGCCCATATATTTACGCTTGACATGAATTAACTTTCAGTTCATCAAACGGCTTCTTGAAGTCATCTGAAGTGTTCTCAAAACAAGCTTTACATGGAAGCACACCTTGAAGTTTGGCAGGTGCACGCATCGCAGGATGTTTAGGGCAAAGCTGGAGCCCAATAAATTCTGCAGTATCCAAGCGTGGTGGGCCTTGCGGAAGACGACCCAGACCAAGGGGACGCTGATGGCACACCATATGACCACGTGGTGTCGTATCTCCATGCTTTGCACGAAACACGGAAACAACACGTTTGGCATCCTGCGAAAGTCGAAAAAGAAGTCTGCTTCGTGGTAGTACGTAGCCGTGTTAATGGGCCACAAATATAAGAAGTGCACTGCGACTTCTCAAAGCAACACAACATTTACAAGCACTTACTTTCAACTGCGCAAAATACTCGGAGTTTAAGCGGCAACGTGGGACACTTGCTTGCTTTATTTATGTGACGTGCTCGCAGTGCAAAAATATGAATACACAAAAGAGATATATCATGTCCTACACTGTCTAGATTATGTTTTGTGCCCGTTAATGCATGTTACATGTCGCATAAGTCCGCAATTTCTACGATGTTTGTCGAACCAGAACTCTGCTAGAATTTTCGCATACAGAAGCTTTTACAGAGCCTATGCAAATCTATACGGCATGGCCTTGGTCAACAGCGTTCGCATGCGCACCATGACAGATTGTCACAATAGCAGACGATCCACTCTGCCACGCCCACTTGGCAAGTCAACACGTGCATTATAATCGTGAACTGCGGCGTTCCGAGAGGCTCTTGACATGTAATTTATTCAGTAGAAGCTACATTTATGGTAAATGAAAAACATGCGACTGTATACTATGTCACTTTCAGGTAGATTTGCATTATAGGAGTAAACGCTGAATGAGAGAGAATCTAGTCGATAGAACAAAGACATTGCGATGCGAGTGCCTGTCGTTATTCGGTCCAGCTCATGAGGCAGTCGAACCTATGGCAGAGCTGTTGAATCCAAGCCATGGTGACTCCGGAGCCGCGCGTCTACCAGACATCAAATGCGCCCACTACACCAACCGTGGTCAAGGAAACGCGAGATTTTCTTCGCTGAATGGGCCCTGAGGAAGAGGATACTTATTTCAACAGGGCAGCAGATTTATCGGCTCGTAGCTGACCGCTTCGTTGTACTTTCGAAATTTGTTCGTTTTGGTTACGATATCTCATCCTAGCGAGATTTTATTTCCATAATTGTCAGAATATTTTCACCAGTATCTTACTGCAAATCTCACATCGCGTGCAGGCATGTGAATGCATTTGTATGAGATTCGCTTTCTCGTGCAGTCACATTGTAACACGCGGTAACAAAATGACCCCGAAATGATTACCGCCACCAAAAGCAAACGTACTCAAAACCAAAGATCAACGACCTGGAAGGTCCATCAGTAATTAGAACAGTTGCCGGTCAAATGTCCTAATTGCTCGTTCACGGTATAGATATCGAAACATAATCCTTACCGCATACTGGCGCAGGGTATCAAGAAGGCCAGCGAATTGAAAATGACAATTAGTGACATCACCGATCCCAAGGCAACGCACCCGACGAGGAGGAACCCTGCATAAAATGGTTAAATTAGCCTTCATTCGGAGTGGGTATTTGCACTTTCATCAATTATCACAGCCTTCGGTATTGCTATCCTTAAATGTGCTAATATTCGGCCGTCCTAAATCAGAGTGAAGGATTACATTGTTGTTGTTGTTTTTTTCAGACAACACAGTATCTGTAAAAATCACCTGTCGCAGTTCCAGTCCTTGAGCTCAGTTAATCGAAGAGGCCGACATTACATGCACGAGAAACCGAAATGTATAATCGGCTAATTAACAAAACCTACTAATTTGGTTTTTAACTAAATACATTACAAAAAATATTACAATTTAGAAATTGTTCCGTGTAAGTTGAAGAAGCGTATCTACTTGTGACTAAATATCACGATGACACTAGTTTCGAAATATTGCTGGAGTGTGCGACGAAATACATTGTCGCTCCAGTTACTTTTGTGTTTCTATGTGTACAATGGCTTTATTACTTTTTTAGTGTAAGTGGAACAACACTAAACTTTTACCGCAAGTTTGATGGTTCATATCTTTCCTGCTGCTAGATTGAGAGTTAAAATTATGCAATATCTTCGCGCGCTGTAGCACTTTATTTAACTTTTTAACAGGTGTTTGCCGTCGTCTGCTTGTCTCCAGCAAAAGTTTGTTTCTGTAATAAAAGTGAAAATTAACAAACTGCTTCAGGAGAGCAAAGTAAGCTCTCTTGAATAAAAATAACGAGTAATTTTGTACGGTACAACAGCAAATTGTGGTGGCAAATTTCATTAACCACTATACCGGAAAGTTCACCGAAACCTTCTGTGTAACTCTACAAAGCAGTTTATTTATTCTTTAATATATTGATTATTTATTTATTAAACAGACCCACACTCGCTCAGAGAGCATTACAGGGGGGGGGGGGGGGGATAACACAAATGCAAAGCAGTGGTAATTAAGGTTACATAACAAAAAACACGGTGACGAATAATGCAGTGCAGGCAGCATAACTATCTCCAAAACAAAAAACGGAAAAAGAAAGAGAAGGACTATATGTACACCCGTGAGCAAAAGTATACGGACCATAGGGTCGGCGAAAAAGTGAATTTCGTCACAATAAACAAGCATAAACTGGAATTGATGAGTACACTGAAAGGCTCGCAATGCCAAGTTTGGACTGCAGTCCTCAATTTCAAGTTGCGTTCACTAGGCAGAGGAAAAATTCAGCTTTTTCGCGCTACCCCTGGTCCGTATACTTTTGCTCACGGGTGTACATATATACACATACATGTGCATATATAAATATATAAACACTTATACACACATATACACTCTCATAAATATATATAGTAGGCGAGCAAGCGCGAAAAAAATAACATCAAAACACAAGAACTGATCACATGTCAAGCAGTTCATTGAAAAAGGCTGAATTTGATGTTTTAGAAACGGTGTCCACAGGCAAAGCATTCCATTCATTGATGTTTTTGGGGAAAAACGAATACTTTAACAAGTTCGTTCTTGATTTCATTTACCTTACTTTTAATGTCTGTTCACGGCGATGGGATATGTAATGCGGGTTAAGCATGTATTTTGATTTATTAATGCAAGTATTGTTGTAAAAGATCTTATGAAAAAAAAGTCACCGCATATCCACGACGTGAATGATGATGAGTGGGCGAAGCACCGGGAGATCATTCGGGTAAGCCAGAGATACGGATGAGAGAGAAAGAGAGCTCGCGTCGGGCACGAACGCTCTTGTGCACCACAGCGCCCCTAGCTACGGACGAGAGAGAGAGAGAGAGAGAGCGCGCGTCGGGAATGAACGCCCGTGTGCACCGCAGCGCCCCTAGCTACGGATGAGAGAGAGAGAGCGCGCGTCGGGAACGAGAAAGAGAAACGAACGCCCTTGTGCACCGCAGCGCGCCTAGCTACGGACGAGAGAGAGGGAGAAAGAAAGAGAGCACAGCGGCGCCTCTAGCGGGAGCGGCGAGTACTAGCGTGGCTACGACGGCGCGACGAGGGACAAGGCTCGACCCTAAGGAGCTTCGCCCCTAAAAATCACCGCATATCCACGACGTGAATGATGATCAGTGGGCGAAGCACCGGGAGATCATTCGGGTAAACCATAGCTACGGACGAGAGCGAAAGAGAGCTCGCGTCGGGAATGAACGCCCTTGGCCCTTGCGCACCGCAGTGCCCCTAGCTACGGACGAGAGAGAGAGAGAGCGCGCGCGTCGGGAACGAGAGAGAAAGAGAAACGAACGCATTCGGGTAAACCAGAGCTACGGACGAGAGAGAAAGAGAGCGCACGTCGGAAACGAACGCCCTTGTGCGCCGCAGCACTCCTAGCTACGGACGAGAGAGAGAGCGCGCGTCGCGAATGAACGCCCTTGTGCACCGCAGCGCCCCTAGCTACGGATGAGAGAGAGAGAGCGCACGTCGGGAACAAACGCCATTGTAGAGAGCCTACATGCAACGCCGTTTAGGGTGGTGACAGCCTTTGTAAGGGTACTTGCCGCCGCCAGCTAAATTGGCGGGTTACATCTGGGGCACAAAATGGCGAAAAACCAGCCGACAGACCACATTTCCCGCAACCCTTGGTGACGTGAAATAATTAACTTCTTCTAATAAACTTTGGCCTCAGCCACCAGAGACAAATGGCGCGTCTGAGCGCCGTACACGGCACGTCTAAGTTTTAGTTAAACAGGCTAGTGAGGACAGTCTTTATTACAGCACACTTCGAAAAGCACCCTTTATGTATTATGTACAACTGGAAGGCAACGACAGTGCTTAATGCAGTTCACATTCTTAGCGTGAGATAATCCTGCAACGAGCACACCATCGTGCCATATAACTTGTTGCTTTATATGTATCACACGACGTGCAATAGAAAAGTAAGTTTGATGCGTTAAAATCGGGAAAAGAGAGAAAGAGAAACGAACGCCCTTGTGCACCGCAGCGCCCCTAGCTTCGGGAAAGAGATGCACGAACGTTTCTTGTGCACCGCATTGGCTACGGACGATAGAGAGAGAGCTCGGGAAAGAAAGAAAGAATAGATTGCGTGCCAACGAGTACGGATCGAGAGAGAGAGAGCGCGCGTCACAAAGAGAAAGCAGAAACGAACGCCCTTGTGCACCGCAGCGCCCCTAGCTACGGACAACGGCGTTGCATATAGGCTCCCTACGCCCTTGTGCACCGCAGCGCCCCTAGCTACGGACGAGAGAGAGAGAGCGCGCGTCGGGAAAGAGAGAGAAAGAGAAACGAACGCCCTTGTGCACCGCAGCGCCCCTAGCTACGGACGAGAGAACGGCGTTGCATGTAGGCTCCCTACGCCCTTGTGCACCACAGCGCCCCTAGCTACGGACGAGAGAGAGAGAGCGCGCGTCGGGAAAGAGAGAGAAAGAGAAACGAACGCCCTTGTGCACCGCAGCGCCCCTAGCTACGGACGAGAGAGAGCACACGTCGGGAACGAGAGAGAAAGAGGAAAGAGAGCACAGCTGCGCCTCTAGCGGGAGCGGCGAGTACTAGCGTGGCTACGACGGCGCGACGAGGGACAAGGCTCGACCCTAAAGAGCTTCGCCCCTAAAGATTTCAGACGCGAGCAACGCCGGCGTTCGGCTAGCGTCGAAAGCGCTAGGCGTATATTCATTTTATTGCGATAGCAATTATATGGACATTTCAACCGGATTTCTGCCAGTATTTCAATTCCCATCGCCGCGCGCCGAATGCGGGAGCGAAACGGCGGACGCGCGTCGCGCGAAAGGCCGTGGGGGTATGGGAGGGAGGGAGGCGGGGCGGCGCTGTGCTCCGGCACCAAAGGCGTATCTTGCCACTCAATTTCCCACGCGAAAGCAAGAAAGCGGGAAGGCAGCGCGGGAAGGAGGGGGGGCAGCTTCTGCTCTGCCAACAACTTCTCCTCTGCACAACTCCTCTGCACTTTGCCCTGCGTTGGCGGTCGCCCGCACCGTCACTTATCTCCACACGGCTCTGACCTTTGTATGCGCTGTTCATTCGCCGCTCAGTTTCCGTTGAAGCGATACACCGCGCGAGCCTTCGCCCGCTGCGGCGTTTTGACAGTCGTTGTCTGCGGTCATTCAGTGTGATATATTCATGTTTGCTTGTGCGCGCTGACACCACGATTGTTAATTCAGTTAGTAAGCGAATGTGTCCAAGCTTATGCAGCCGATAAAACCACTATCACTACTCCGAATAGCTCTCTACTAATTTGCTATCGCAATCGATGCTTCGCCTTTCGGACGAAACTGCGACATTTTTCTGTGACGCTACTAGATCTGTGATAGTTCCCAGTCATAAAGCGTGCCGCTCGGTTTTGGACGCGCTCTGGGATGTATTTAAGGTTGTCCTGATAAGGATCCCATATCGTGCATGCGTACTCAAGAATAGGCCTTACGTATGTCGTGTATAATAACTTCTTAGTTGCCAGAGGACAGGGATGAAAATTTCTGCTCGCCCATTCTACCCGTGACAATCATTCCTTTCTTCAGCCCCCTCCACACCACGTTCAGGTGCACCGGATGCTCTATGTGTCTCGCCGAGCTAGGAAAACGTCTTGCCACAGCCGTCAGGGCATAACTATGAAGTTACCATATTTAAGGCCAATGACGCTGAAAAATAGGCCATTCTGATGCCATGAAATGAAAAGTGCCACAGTCCAAGAAAAAAAAAACTTACGAAATGATGGTTATCTGCGCTAATGCAACCCGTCGGTTGACCGAGGGAGATTTATTGAAACAAATGACGGAAATGCGACTCACACAGCTTGTTGAAGAAGTAGTACAGGACAAGCAGGTTCACCGCCAACATCAACACAAACAGGGTGAGGAGGTTGCAGCCGACAGGGCACTCGGCGAATGAGACCTCCTCGTCGAGTGCGTCGTTGTCCGAACTGGGGAAGTCGTCGGAACACTTCGAGGGCCGCGCTCGAGCGTCGCGGTGGTGGTGTCGCGACTTGGAGCGCACTTTGGTCGACGTCGCCGCCGCCGGGCACGACGCTGTGAAGTCCGGCCCGAGCAACGCGGGGTCTAGCTCAGCGTCCTCCTTGCGCTGCTGCTTACCTTTCGGCTTGGCGCGTCGGTGCTGGGTTAAGTAACTGCGAGAGAGGCAGGCACGCGCGGCAGGAAGTAGCAAAGTGTTCAGAAGTTGCTAGCAGCGCACATCTGCAAAGCGGAAGGATTTCACTCAATGCGGGCAGTTTCTTTGTCATTTAAGCATTGCATTCCGGACGTATTCTTGGAGCAGCCTTCAGCGACGTCTTGTCGCGCAGCGCGACAACCGCGCGGTTACCGCTGAAGAAATGCTTGTTTCCGGTTATAAGCTTTCATCTCGAGCTATCCTGAACAATGTTCGTCCCCAGTTACCGGGACGGCATGACGCCTAAAATAAACTGTAAATGAATTGGATGCGGCTGTCCTCGAAGTGTCAGTGTTGAATACAGGTAAGAAAGTAATTCACGTATTGAAGCCGCTATTATCCCTGTATCCAGTATCGCAAAACACCAATTGCATACATCGCACCTGTTATGCACAAGCAATAAAGAAAAAAAAACACCTGTTATGCACAAGCGCCCAACAGCACCCGCCGTGGTTGCTCAGTGGTTATGGTGTTGGGCTGCTGAGCACGAGGGCGCGGAATCGAATCCCGGCCACGGCGGCCGCATTTCGATGGGGGCGAAATGCGAAAACACCCGTGTACTTAGATTTAGGTGCACGTTAAAAAGTCCTAGGTGGTCCAAATTTCCGGAGTCCCCCACTACGGCGTGCCTCATAATGAGATCGTGGTTTTGGTACGTAAAGCCCCATAATTTAATTTTAAATTAAGTGCCTAACAGTGGCAGGCACCCACCTTTCCTCGGATACGCACTGGCATACCACCTTCAAAAGCTTCCTTTTATAAAAGTTCAATGGGATTATCCAAATGGGCAAAATATAGAAGCACTAGCGCAAAGCTTGGGTGCTCTATAAACACGTAATTGGAGTGACTTTATGGTGTTGCAGGGTTTGCATCCCCTCTCCAGGCATTCCTCCTATTTCGTCATTCTCCTTCGCCCGATCTATTATTTCTACTCGTGCCACTTTAAATAAAGAGGAGTAGAAGTGATCATGCTGGCTCAGAGACTGATCTCTCTGCCCATTCTTCAGATAAATTATCTTTATTTCTAAAACTTGGTAGACAATTTATAGCGACCAGGTAAGTCACATTAACACACTTGCGTTAATTTAGCTCCTCTACTTCACTGTATTTTCAGTTTTCTAGTGTTGCATGGGCACACCATGCATTCATTCTATGCGATTAGTTTTGCTGCATTAAATGCTTTCAGCATACGTGCCTCAGCTGTTGTAGTATATACAGCGTATATATCACTCTCTTGAAAGTATTATCATGGTCTCTCAGAGTCATTTTGCTATGCATAACCACATGAAATGAGTCGGAATGCTTGTTAAATCATTTGTATACCATTTAGTTCACCCTTTTCCGATTCAAGGCAAAATAATTAGTTTAAATATGCCGGAACATGCTATCTTTGAACAGTTGAGAGCGCCTGGTGACAGCTCCTCTTCCCACTCACCATTGCAAGATCCAGAGCCTCGCACCTCGTGACATGCCTCCTAACACATAACTTGGATTATACGGCGCAGAGAAAATTTGTTAACTAGCAAAACTGAGCGTGTATGGAGCTCCCACTCTCCCCTCACGCTCACCTGCCCTACAATAAAAGCGTGCTCAAAAAGCCCCGTGTTCAGTTTAGAAGCGACCATGCAGATGTAAATACATAAAGACCATTGTGCTATTGGGCTGTATCAGCGCTGTCATCTTGACTTTCTTAGGAGGAGCGTGTTCTTAAGGCTGGTCTTCAGGTGCAAGCGGTGGCAAAAGAAAGCTGCACTCCAGCGATGCGCACAGGCATATCGACACAACTATTTTGATGTTCGCAAACAACTTCGAACACTGTGTTTAGGACCTATTGACAATGCGTCAAAGCAAAACTAGTACCCCAGTATCCTGAGATCTTCCTTCACCTTTTCCGCTCCTTAATTTGACAATGGTTCTTCATGTAATGACGCCAAAAAATAAACAGTGGCGCTACCAGCTTGACAAGTTAGTGAGAAAGATGGTTGCATTCGTTCGTATGATTACACATTTCTCTGTGCCATGCACGAACGCGTTAGATAAACGTTCTTATTTTTCCGAGTGCGCGTCGTAAGCATAGTGAAATGGTTGACAAGTACGTCGCCTGCGGAGCCTTACAGCAGCTTCCTGGTGCTTCCTGACCAGAGCGCACCCACGCCTATGGTGGTACAAGCCATGATCCAGATCAGGGACGCGCCAATGATGCCGTTCGCTTCCAGCACGTACAGCTCAGCCGTGTCTCCACCCGAGTAGCTGACATTGGTTGCCGAGATCACCGGGATCCCAGCATTTTTTGGCTGTAATTGAAACACAATGCATTAGTCACTTGTGCAATAAGGGACGACAGAGCGATTTGTACGGTCGCATGTAGACGTGGAAAATTTTCACGCAAGAACGATCACTGAGTGTTGGCCTTCTGCAATGGAAAGAATCGACAGGATCCTATTCAGGGCAGATGTGTCGAAGTCCACACCGCTGAATTCATGACTGCCTTCAAGGACACTTCACCTTTACGTGACAAAGAAATTTTGGTACCTGATAAGTTTTCCTATCGAGGGTAGCGCCCCTGACCTGTATCACTTGTGTAGCAACTGTGTCGAGAGTAGCACTAACATCTCGAAACGCCTGCAGACCACCTCTTAAAACACAGGCTCTTCTGCCATATGGTGAAAAACATCACAAGAGACAGGGACAAATCAACAAGGCTTGATTTTTTTTAGGGCCTGTTAAAGTGAGCACCCGCAGATGACCTCAACGTCGCTGTTCTGTACGTTTTTATACTCTACGGCGTTACAACCACAGCACAATATCACTGTGCAGGCTTCGATAAATGATAATACTGATTCAAATTGCTTCATTGCATAAGCAATTTGTGCCTACCTTGAACGCTTCGAATCTGTCATGTCTGATGAAGCCTACAATAAGGTCTTGCACAGGCACCGTGTAATTTTCTCCTGATGTAAAATAGTCTAAGTGTACCTGCACAATACAAAAGAAGAACACACACGGACAGGATATTAGGAAAGCGAGAAATTTTTTGACGAGAACGAATGAATAAGCAAGTACATACACAACGTATGACATGTAGCCATATTCCTATGAATTCTACCCAATCGTGAGGGAAACGTGATGAATTAACTTACAAGTGGCCACATATTATACATTCTACCTTTTGCAGCGAAGCTTTTAAGGGCTCAGTCCCCGAGGATCGTGTCTGCGTGTAGGAAAAACTATCATCGTCAGCATCCGCTCAAGCGTCGTCGTCTTTTATTGCTATAGCAATTATATGGACACTCCAAGCGCATTCCTGCCGTCGCCGTGGTCGTCGCCATCATCGTCGCCGTGAGGTTCCGTATAAAGTCAAACGGCGATCATCTCGTCGCCGCGGGCCGTGCGTTGCATGTGCGAGTGAAAGCGCGCGAGGGACACGCGCTTTTACGGAGAGCGAACGCACGGCGGAGAGCAAACAAGACGTCTCCGGTCGTGCGGAAGGCCGTGGGGGAATGGGAGGGAGGAAGGGGAGGCGACGTTTAGCTGCAGCACTAAATGCTTATCTTGCGACCGGGCGCAAGGAGAACTAGCGACTCAATCTCCCAAGCGAAAGGAGGAAAGCGGGAAGGCAGCGCGAGAGGGAGCGCGCGCGGTTTCTACTCTGCCAGGAACTGCGTACTTTGCGCGACTGAGGGCTGTCGCGCGCACCGTATCTTGAAAGCGATTTCCACACTGCTCTGACCTTTCTATGCGCTATGCTTTCGCCGCTCAATTTCCATTGAAGCGATAGACCACATGAACCTTGGGTGACCACTCCTGCCGCGCTTGCTGACGTCAGTGTTTTGACAGTGCTTGTCTGCGGTCTTCCAGTGTCATCTATTCGTTTGCTTGAGCGTGCTGACACCATGCTTGTTATTTCAGTTAGTAGCGAATGTGTCCAAATTTATGCAGCCCATAAAACTACTATCCTTACTCCGTATACTCTACTAGTAAATTTGCTGTCGCAATTGATGATTCGCCTTTCGGGCGAAACTGCGACTTTTTTGAGCGCACGGCCTCTCCTCCCTCCCGGCCGGCGGAGCCCCCGATATATCTATCCTCTTGCGCCAGTCGACCTTCTTGTATGCCACGTTCCCCCCTGAGTAGAGTTGGGCCCGGCTGCGAGGCAAGCGCGGCAAGCCTGCTGGAAGCCGCGCCCGGCTACAGTTCAGCCCTACAAGGAGGCCAGCTTGGTTAGGCCGGCGGCACGCCTCGGCTGCTGACGCGCGCGCTTTCCCTCGCCCCTCCGGCTGCTCCGCGTGCGTCTCTTGACAGGGCCGCTGATAAATGGAAGGAAGGCGAGGAGGGCGCGGCATAGAGTACACTTCCATAGGCCCCTGCGGCCGATTTTAGGGTGCCTCGATGCCAGCGCCGCCGTTCAGGGTGGTGCCATCCTTTGACCGACCCGCGCCGCCGCTTTCTCGCTGCGACGCCATCTTGAATCACAGCGAGCGGTTGCGAGTGCTTGGTGCCGGTGCTTAGTTCGAGACACAGTGCGCGCGGATGCTTCGCTGACGCTTCTACTCGCTGGACAGTGTTCAGCCGCATGAATGACAAGCTTGTCAAGTGCATCGAGTCGACATGACGGGCTGTTGTGTTCCCAAGTGCACCGGATCGACGCGTAAAGGGCTTCGTTGTTTACGCTTCCCCGGGACCCAGCGCGAAGGAAGAGATGGGAAGCCCAAGTAAAGCGGTGTCACTGGAAGGCAACGGATAGCTCCTACATTTGCGAGGTAAGTGTCAAGAAAGTTTAGACTATCGCACCGTGTTTTTCATTTAAATAAGAAACTATTCTCTGATCCTCGCTCACGTACCTACATTCGCTCACGAACTAAGCACTGCACCGATGCTGTCTGAGCGAGCGCGCGTCGCATAGGCTTTTGCCGTTTTGATCGGCGCAGTCTATGCGAGTAGTACCCTTATTTTAAGGACTGACGAAAATGCTTAGCCGCGAAATAGCCTTACATTAGCTACAAATCGTTATGTAAACCACCTATTTTACTTTTTCACGGGAAGCACACATCGTGTGTCCCTTGTTTTTTTTTTCTCAGTTTCTTTTTTCGCTACTGGTTATTTAGGACTAAAGAACGCAGTGCTTCTTCTGGGGAGAGCGGCTGTTGTGTACGTGGTAAGCGAAGCATTGTGATTTTCTCTGATTTCTCAGCAGATATCTTGCGGATCTCAGGTTGTTACGTTATATAGCTGTTTTTTTAGACGAATATATTTGTAGCGTGGTGCTCGTAAGCCGATGGTCATTCGTGCTCATTCCCGATCGTAGAGGGTACTGTGACGGTCTTTAAATGCCTGTGCACGGTATGCCCAGGTGCAGTAGAGTTAAGGGGCATAATGGGACCAAATGTTTCTGCGCTTTCTGGCATGGTGTCTGTTGTAGCCTGTGCATTTCTTCGAAACGTGTGAAGCGAGGTAATACAGCATTACTTCTGCGAAAATTTATTTTTAAGCACTGTAATGGGTTCTCTGTATTTACAAGGCAACTTTTCATATCAATAATCACTTTTGTTGTTTTACTTGTACTTAGAAACACTTTGAAGAGGACCAGTACGAGGGAAATCGACAGGATGGGCGCCGTCTGTTAAAGTCAACAGCCATACATCATCATGGACTATATTTTCGAAGTGAAAAACATTGCTAATCTCTATTTGACTGTCTTAGTTTCATTTAAGGTTTTTGTACGCGATATGTAGGCAGTGTTGTTTATTTTTTCAATGTAGTTATCAGTGTTCTAATGGTTATTTATAGAATGTTCTGTACTCGCCATCGATGTGTTTGGCTGATGCGACGTATTCGGTGGTAGCTGATGTATTCTGGCTGGATATCTTGATTAATATTACCCGCGGTTGCGTTTTCTTGTTTGTATTCTTGTTTTCAATTTATATTGTGTGTAATAAGGTTGATGTACTCACTTGAAACCCCCCCCCCCCATGTAATGAATAAATTAAAAAAAACTCTCCCTATCCCGAATTGTGTGTGTCGAGCCTACCTTGCGAATTTTTTTATCTCGTCTTTCAACATAACCTTCAGGTGCCACACAGTACATATAATTTTTCATGTTTCATGATTGACTCTTTCATGATTGACTGTACTAGACATTACTAAGTAACTGTATTTTGTGTATCGTTTGGTTTCCTATGTGTACTACGCAAGATTGACACAGACAAGTTACGTTACATTTCTCTCTACAGCACTAACTAAACCTTATTTTCACATCGCAGTTATTTTACACCAGCTTAATCCTGTCAGCACACAGTTTTGTGGGCAAAAAAAAAGCAAAATTGCGCGTAGATATCGTCAAATAATTGCAACGAACGCGAAGAGCACGCGCAACGCAAGGGAAACTAACCACCGTGCGCGAGTGGCTGGCTACGGTAAAGGAGGCGTGACGTGTAAACTAAAATACAACAGCGAAAAAGAAAAACTTCCACACACAGGGGATCGCAAACCTTATATACCAAGCATTGAAGCGCAAAAAAGTGCGTATTTTAAACATACACACGGCCTATTAAATGTGATTGAATTAGGCAACTTGGGGCATGTTCCCGGCGCCATACATTTACGTCTTCGACCTTCGACGAGTTGACGGCTATTGATTATAAAGATGTGCAGATGCGATAGCGATAAAAAAATCCTCATCAAGGCAAAGCACTAGGAAGTGCGCCGCGAGTAACACTATTTATGAACGCAAGCGCAGCCGAGTCTGAGCTCATGTGATTCAATATGGCGGCTGCCAGCGGGGTTGTCTCCACCCTGAACGACGGCGCTGGCATCGAGGCATCCTAGCCGATGATGATGATGATGATGATGATGATGATGATGATGATGATTTATTGGCATCCCCTTTGAAACGGGGCGACGACAAATAGTTACCTAGCCTGCTTGATTTAATCAGGTATACTATACATGTTCTTTATCTAGCATTTTTGTATACTTCTCAATATTTTTTTTCAAAAATTTACCTTGTATTGCTGCCTATGATTTTAAGAGATCAGGTCGTATCCATCTTTTCCCTGCTTTTTTTCCACCAGTACTCTAATCGTCTCTTGCTGATCTCTACGGATGATCTGTTTATGTTTCCTTCCACTTTAAACCCAAGCGCTTCTGAGAGTTGCACGTTAGCTACGGTTCTCGCTGGGTGGATCCCATCGCATTCCATTAGGATGTGCTGAGTGGTCTCTGGATCTTTACTGCGGCATACACATGTCTCATCTAGTTCCGTATATTTGTTCCGATATGTTTTCGTCCTTAGGCAACCGGCTCGAGCCTCAAATAGCAAGGCACTGCCCTTTGTGTTATCGTACAGATTTTCCCTTCTTCTTTCTTCTCATTCTTGTAAATCTCCATTGTCCTTTTCGTTTCCATTCTTTGCATCCAATTCACGGTCTCTATTTCTCTCACTTTCTTTCTGATGACCCCTGGTTGTCTATTTACAGTTTCGATTATCCTGTACTTGGTTGCCAACTTCCTTGACCTCTTCCTCCATTCTGTGTCCACGCTTTTCATGTAGAGATACTTGTGCACTTTAGCCGCCCATTTATTTTCATCCATGTTCCTGAGCCTTTCTTCAAAACTAATTTGCTTTGTGCTTCTCTGACTTCAAAAGAGGCCCAACCCATGTCACCATGCACTGCCTCATTTGTCGTATTACCGTGTGCTCCCAAAGCCAACCGGCCTACTGATCTTTGGTTAACTTCCAAACCCACCAATATATCCGATTTTAAGCATATAATGGCATTTGCGAATGTTAGCGCTGGCACCATTACTCCTTTCCAGATTCCACGCACTTCCTAGTGCTTTTGGCCGATTTTAGCCGATTTTGGTTCGCAGCGCACCTAGCGGGTGTGTGGAATCCACGCAGTCTCAGAGATTGGGACCGCAGAAAAAGTGATCTCGAAGGCTATCTTCTGGCGATTGGAAAATATACACGGCCTCCAAGATTGCTTCCGTGCGAGTGCTCGTCCCGGAGGCTATATTATGGCTATATTTTGATTTTTTTTAACGCGTTGCTTGCATGCATCGAGTAGCTTCGTGTAAGCTGTACCGCCAGAGCAGCAAGCACACGATGCCACTGTGTGTTTATGCAGGTACTTTAAATAAACATGACAAGTGTTGGAAGAGACGAAACTTTATTTTTCAGTCATTCTCAGTAAGCACATGTACACTTTTTTTTTCGCAACGTTCGATGAACGCAAGCACAAAATGATGGGTGCACTGCACAATGAGAGACATGCCAATACAGCTGCCACATGTTGAGAATAAATTTCACAAAAAGGAATAAACAGGCGATATTATGAAAAACCCCACAGAAGAGTAAAACTGCAGAAGACGGCATTAGCATTAAAGAGGAAAACAACGCTCGTCCTTTGAAGCCTAAGCTTTCTTATTAAGTGATAGTTTCGGGCTGCATAGCAAACAAGGAATGAAGGCTGCTCACTGCAGTTGTCAGCCAACCACGCTCTCTCCCTGTCCTGCCGTTGTTACTGCACCTCACAACACAGCAGTAATTCCCGTAGTACTTGACTATGGTCGGCATGACCTGAAAAAAAAAGTATTGGTTATGTCTTCTCTCCCGCCTTCACACAAATTTTCACCTACGCACTTCAGATCCCCCTTTCGCGAAAAGCGTCACGTGCAATTGTCGCAGCTAAAAAAAAGCAACCTTCGGTGCCATGCATGCGCCACTGAGGCAGTAGTGTTTATTCAGAATACGTCGTAGCCACAGCTTACAAACATTCTTCTCAATTCGCAAGTTCTCTCTAATTGCGCTCGTAACAAAGGCTTCAAGCAATCTGCGCACGCCACGAATAACGATCCTAAGCATAACTGCATTCTTTCACACAATTGCAACACACGTGCCTTAAATTCAGACTACGTATACCGGCGTGTGCCGACTCAATTTCTCGCGCCCAGAAACGATTTTCTCGCAAACGTGCTGCGCAGCATTCCAAATTGCTTTTCTTACATAATGTGAAGCAATCCACGAACATCATGCGCGAAATGAAGAACACAAAAAGCTCTCTGCGCCGAACAGCACAATGCGACAAATGTTAACTTACGGCTGAAGTGACAAATACATAAGCAATTTGCAAAGTAATGAAGGGAAAAAAGAACGTAATGAAGGCCTTCTTACCAAGCAGCAGCCAAGCAGACAGACAGGTTCTGGCAGGCGAACCCAGCAAAGACCACGCAGACGTTATCGCACATCTTTTGTAGCGTCGCCTTGCCTGATCACACCATGGCCGATATTTTATAGCGATGCGTTATTCTTTATACTAGTCTTATCATCCACCGCTCACGGCCGGCTGATCCCGTTGATAACGTCTACGTCTACAGCCACATAGACAAGTAGACGTATAGTGCACTATAGAAAAGTTACTACAATAGATAAGTAGTACGCGCGTTCCCTTGGAGACAGGGAGTGTTATACTGCCCTCTAGCGGGCGGCATGAAGCTGCGTAGCTCGGCCGCTTTTAGGCTCGAGTGGCCACTCTTGTAATCCGTATGTTACTCTATGGCAGAACGTCCAGTGGTTCGAAAGCCCTAGTCGAACAAGTGGTCGTTGACCAAATACGCCGCGAACGGCAGCAGAACCGGCAGTGTGATGGGTTATGCTCGACGACGAAGCATCTGTCGTAATGACGGGTGACTTCAACTTTGACATTGCAGGCCCGGGTGGAAAGCGTTGATTTCGTTTATGCTCGAGCGCTTCGGGTTGACGTGTGGTAACGAACCGACGGTACGAACTACAACACACCGGATGTGTATAGACATCGTGTTTATGAAGTACGTGCCTACCGTTGCCGCACACCCTGTGGCGGTGTACCATAGCGACCATAAGGACCATGGTCACTGTGGTCACTAAATAAATGAAAACAACCGGATCAAACATATTTCTCATTCTTTAATAGTTCAAATACCCAATTACACCATCAAACCTTAAAAATCATAATTGAAAATACGTAATTCCCACCATAATACAGCTCCACTGGTCTTTCATCTCCATCCTAGTGGAAGGGCTGACACTTTCTTTATAAAAGAACTCCGACAACAACAAACGTTCTTTGTATATTCTAACATTGCCAAAATGTTTCAGCGTTTGCAGCATTTCCCTCCTACTGATTCGCAGATGACCGAGCACTCAAGCAACCACGATAGCGAAGATGGGGAAGAAAATGCTTCTTATAATCCCGAGGAACTTTGTTCGAATAACATGAAAAGCGCCAGAACAGCTAACGATTCTTTTTAGTGGTGTATACAACAGCATTTGCGAACAAGAGAACCAGATAAAAACAAGAAACGAGGAAGACTATCGTGTATGGTTTCTGGTGCTCCTGTGTTCTTTTTAAGTTTTGCGGAATCTGGCCACAGCATTTAATTAAGTCGGCACGCTCCATTCAGCAATTCCAGTGCGTGCGTACCTTGCGCTTAGTGTCGCAAGCCACGATGAGGGAGTAAGCCTTTGCAGAGATCGCCTGTGCCAGCGAGTCCTCGAAGGGACACGCCGTGTCGTTCACCGGAACGATGAGAAAGACGTGCTTCGCAGACGCACTGGCCCAAGTCTAGCTGGCAGCTCCGGTTCGCGTAACGGAACTCCACACCACGGGACACCTGCGTCAGCGAAAGAGGCACTCAACACTCGCGTAGCATTTGCACCCTTAGACTGGAGACTCAAAAAAATGTCACAGGCCTGCATGGCACATGCAGAACAGTCACAGTGTAAGCTAGAGGAGCGGCTCCTAGGAAACCGTCTCCTTGCGTCATTTTCACGAGAACGAACTGAGCTGTCCGCCCGGCGTCGACGACGAGCTGCGGCTTGTGCGGCTCTCTGCATAGCGGTCTGCTGATACCGACGTTGCCAGGTTGCAGCCGTGCCTAGCTCTACGATTCGCTTCTTCGGCAGTGGTTCGTACCTTGCCTGGAGCCGCCATAAAGTGTACCGAAGACTAAACACAGGTATCGAGACTATGCGTCGCACATGTCACATCCCTTGGCACCTGGCATGATACGATGCATCTGCTACATGTAGTGACACCTGGTGAAATACAACGCAATTGTAATGCAAAGTTTGCACGTATCGACACTACGCGGCGCGCATCTCGCATCGCGGGACGGAAGCATCGGCCGGTCAGCATTCGAGATAAGCAAGAGATTTTTAGAGTATTGGTAGAAAAAAAATGTCGCAGTTTCGCCCGAAAGGCGAAGCATCAATTGCGATAGCAAATCAGTAGAGAGCTATTCGGAGTAGGGATAGTAGTTTTATCGGCTGCAAAACTTGGACACATTCGCTTACTAACTGAATTAACAAGCGTGGTGTCAGCGCGCACAAGCAAACATGAATAGATCACACTAAATGACCGCAGACAACGACTGTCAAAACGCTGGCAGCAAGCGCAGCCGCCGCAGCGGGCGAAGGTTCGTGCGGTCTATCGCTTCAACGGAAACTGAGCGGCGAATGCACAGCGCATACAAAGGCGACCGCCACAGCCTGCGGGCAAAGTACGAACGCAGTTGTCAGCAGAGTAGAAGTTGCGCCCCCCCCCCCCTCCCTCCCGCGCTGCCTTCTCACTTTCTTGCTTTCGCGTGGGAGATTGAGTGGCAAGTTCCGCTTACGACCGGTTGCAAGACCCGCCTTTGGTGCCGGAGCACAGCGTCGCCCCGCTTCCCTCCCTCCCATACCCCCACGGCCTTTCGCGCGACGGTCGCGTTTGCTTTCCGCCGTGCGTTCACTCTCCGCGATAGCGCGCGTCCCCCGCGCGCTTTCGCTCGCGCATATGGCACGCTGGCGACGATTTTATCGCCCTTGGACTTTATACGGAACCTCACGGTGACGGCGACGGTGACGGCAGAAATCCGATTGAAGTGTCCATATAATTGCTATCGCAATGAAAAGCACTGAACAGATTGATTCGACCGTGATGCATTACAGGCATATGTAGCGGTACAAGGTAGATAGAGAAGTTTTGATGAAGAGAAAAGAGAGATGCATACAAAATGCTAGAATGAAAAACATACAGCATACCTGAGGAACTAAAACAGGCTAGGTGACTATTTGTCACCGCCCAGTTTCAAAGGGGACACCAATAAATCATCATCATCATCATGATCGTGACAAGTGGCACGATACGATGCAACTGCTACATGGCGTGCCACCTGGTGCAATATTATTGCAGGAGGATAATATTGCAGGATAATATTGCAGGAGGCAATGCAAAGTGTGCACGTATCGACGCTACGCGGCGCGTATCTCACATCGAGTGAGTGTATGATACATTCGATCGGCCAGCTTCGCTATGTCTCGTGCTTTGCGCGGCCGAGCGCAAGCCTTGCGTTTTTTTTTTTTTTTTTTTTCACTCATTCCTGGCGATAGCTGCGACGGACGCCGGCGGTGGCGGACTACATCGCCAACCGAACCGGCTATTGGATTAAACCCATAATAGCTTACGCGGTAAAAAAGGTCCGGGTAAAAATAGACCGCCATTTGAAGTGAATTCAAATTATGAGGTTTAACGTCCCAGAGAACTCACGGGTTACCTAGAATTGACGCCGTCGTGGAGAGTGGTAAAGATGGAGGGGGAAGTGACGCGTAATAATTTTGGCCTGCTTGGGTTATTAAGCATGTTGTCGTTGTCAGTCAAGGGGCCAAAGAACAACACGCAGTAATAGGAACCATGTGGTAAGGAGCTCATGCCAAATGCTGGACGTCCTTTCCAGTATTTTCGTTCGTTGGGCTTTTTTTTTTCTTAGCTACGTTGCTTTGTCTCGATGTATTATGTTGCATCACAACACATGAAGGCAATCATCATCAAGTTTCATTCTACCATATTATACAATCCCTGTTCGCACATTGGCACAGGAGGCACAGAGCCACAACAGTACGAAGTATTAGCATATCTTGCGAAATAATGCACTGGCAACTTCTTTCTTGCTTGTGCCTGCGTTATGCATCCCTCTTGCAAAACTCAAACTCTATGCATACATGCACTGCGCAATGCATTGTACGTAAGTCTACGTGCCACGTTCTCTGCATGCCTCAGCTTCTTGCTCTCGTTAGGCAAGGTCTTACTGATCATGCCTTCTCACCTTCCTTCGCTTTATCACCCCCCTAAAGTGCAGTCTTTTTTACCCCGCGACAACCTTGCGGCTACATTCTGGCTACTCACATATTGCTCCTCTTTCTCGGAACATTAACGCTATGCTCGACATGCCTGCTTTTATCTTACTTTACGCGATGATTGGAAGGAGCGAGTGGGCCAATAACCCTGGCTGTTTGCTCGGAGGCTTGCTTCGGACGATCCCGTATGCAGTACGGGTCTTCAGGCGCAAACGTTTTTCCAAGGGCAACTGGGAATAATTAAGTGGTCGTCAACATTAAAAATCAGTAGCTTCTTCGCACGTGATGCAGCGGACCTTCTCTCGAAACTTCTATGGCGCTTGCACTGCATAGACATCACTCACGTCGTCCTGCTCATACAGCGGTGGCAGCCTGAATCGAGCCGACAAGACGGTGCAGTAAGGGCGCGCGGGACCTTCGGCGTTGCGGTAGAGCAGCAGCCCATACACCGGATTGCCGAAGTTCTGGAAAGACATACACCGCTGTTAGAAACGAGCCTTGCCTGTTTGTTACAACGATGCTTACATTTGCATGGCTATTACGTGTACTCGACATGCAGACGTTGTGACATATTGCTTTATTTGGCATCAACAGTTGGACAGCGACGTGTAGAAGTTCATTGGGCGACGTTGCACCCGCCAAGAATATTTAAATTTTTTTAACAGCGAAGCTGTTTAAGCCAGCCGTAATTTGTGGTGCGTGCCAAGAAACTGCCGCGCCGTAGTCAGGGCAACCCTTAAAAGGAGGAGACCACGTGCGCAAGCACGTGGTCTCCTCTTCGTCAACTCCCTGCCTTCCCGACCCCCGCCACTCTTCTCTCCGCGGCGCGCTGAGCCAGGAGAAAAAAGCTGGCCGATTGATATCGAGCGGCTAGCCTTCAACGTGTTCCGCAACGGCAAGCAACAGCGTTCTTGGCATTGTGCCAACCTCGGTTAGCCTGCCTGCATTTGTGGCACGCCAGGAACGCTGTCGCTCGTCGGCGCCGATGCGTGCAGCGCTAGTCACGCGAAAAGTCGTGAAAGGGAAGGTACCTCTGAATACCTTCCTGCATGCGTAGTTAAGTTAATCCAAGTTAATACCTAACAATAGCAGCCAGTAAGACTTGAGGATCGACAGTTTCGCTGTGCCTTAGCTTTTCACGACCGAGGGCAAGCTTGCCCGTTTTTTTATTCTCGAATATAATCTAGCAAAACTTAGGGTCTCATTCGGAGCAACTCCGAGATAACTCAGTGTCTATACTTGTCTCCCAATAGAAGCCAGCTTGCTTGCTTGCTGCACTGGGTTGCAATAGAACCCGCCATTTTATTACAGCTCTATTGCAGCAGCACCGAGCTGCAATATAACCCCCTTTCAGCGTCATTGTGCTTCCCCGATGCTGCTTTAGTCAATTTTAGAGCTTGGAGAAAGCTCTTCGCTCACGTTCATTTTGTTGTCCTTTCTTCCCACAAGGCAGCATCATCATATCACCAAGTTCATTTCCATGTCTCAGGTAAAATAAATTATATTTACGGCACCTTGGCACCTCTTAGACACTGGCGTACTTAGGCAACATATTTTTTTTGCATACGTATTATTCACCTCCTGAGAGAGAACTGGGACAGAACAAAGAAAGCCTAATATTATGACTCATTCAAACAATTGAAAAAATTCTGGCAGAACCCATCTCACGATGACTGCCGACGATAATGCGAGAGCATTGAATCAATATCGCGACACAACGTATTGCCATCGTGGAAATTACTGATGTACGAGGCGTGTATTGCAGCTGGACTCCTCTTTCGCGATTCACTAAAAAACAATCGGCGTCATCTAGCGGTGCCACCACGAAGCCTGCCCTCGGCATCCGTAATGCATGGCGTGCCTGTGCGTGTGAACACTAAGAAACAAGTCACGAGGCAACCGGCTCCTCTCTCGCGCTTCTTTCTGGGCACGCTGGGCCACCTAGTGGCACTGCCTGAAAGTGCGCGCGTGGCCTCCGAGATCAGAATCGTGGCGCGCCGGTGCCGCTGAACGCCGAGAAATGTTCCCTCGCTTGCCGCACACTTAGTTGCACGTGCACAGTGACCCCAGTTGGCGAGAGGGTCATTGAAGAGCGGTACATACCCAGTGCACTAATGCGCCCTAATGCGTCGGGTTGCTGTCCTTGATGAACCCTTGTGACGTGGGTTCGATTCCGCGCAGCATCGGATAAATTTAAAGGATTTTTTTGTCAATAGAGAGCAGCAAATTCCCAGTGGCACATACCTAGTTACCCAATATGGCGTGAAAGAGGTTCGTTGAACAGCGGCAGGCATGTACACATTTCCATGTATTGAGTGATTCAAGTTGATCCGATGGTTGGTTTCGAACCCTGTTATATCAACATGGCAGCCCGATGCGCTACCTATTCGACAACTGATTACCCATTGGCCCGGGTAGGTGGGTGGTAGATGCAAGCAAACATACGTATATACAAATATAGATACATAGCCCGCGGAAAGTGCGTGAAGAGATATTAGGAGATACTGTAACTGAACAATGACGGTAACGGAATGTATATATATACTTATGGGACGTTGTATAACTACATCACTTTTCTTTTGCTTGCTGCTGGAAAGATGGCAAACACAGGTTGCATTCAGAGAAAATAGAAAGCAAGACCGGCAAATGAAAACGTCATCGGAAACAAGCACAGAGCCAAGGAGATCGGAAATAATGTTTTAATGTCAGGGAAACATGGCAAATACAAACAGCCAACCCGTGTACAAATGTCTTACAGTTCCTAGAAACAGGGACGCTGAACTTTCGCCTCTTTGTATGTTGACGTTTTAATGCTTGATAACAATAACAATAATACCTTATTAACCCAAGTTTCATCTTATCATAGATACACTCTAACCATTCGTACCTGCCACCTCCGTAGTAGGCAGCCGTAGATACCCAAATACCTGTACGCGTCCTTGCTGTTTTGCTGCACACTCAAAATCCACTTGCCAAGTGCGCTTTCTAACATTATTCGAGCAGCAAATTCAACGTTTCCGATACACAAATTCCTGTGATCACGTTCACTTCCGGAAAAACTTGCTACAGAGCAAGATTAGACAGCACATCTCGATTGATAGTCGCTTCCAGTGCCATGGCAGCTATGTCGTATTAGGAAATACGCTTTTCAAGACGATACAAGGCGATACGATCAATTTTGACTACCCGGCATCCATTAGCATGTGCCGAGGTTCTAGTGTATTCGCGACCTACGTGAGTACGATCCAAGGAATTGATATCGGCTTAAGGCGCTTACTTTTATGCGGTGTCCCGGCTGACATTAGCCAAACAGTTCACACAAATATAAAAGTAAAAGGATACGGTGAAAAATGCAGTTCTAAGACCTGCGGTGTTCGGTCGTCAGAGTTCAGACGACCGAACACATCTTAGAACTGCATCTTGCACCGCGATTTTTAAAACTTTCTCTGTTAACATCTTCGCTAACGTTAGCTGGGACAGATGATATTGTTACGTGGAAGCACAGCAGGAAATATAGACATATAGAGACTCACCACGGCCTAGACAACGGGCCAGTTTGCTCTTATTAAGGCGAAAGCCTTATATGTCGCATCGTTCAGTCGACCTTCAAAGTCACAAATGCGGCGACAACACGAAAGGTACAAAAACTATCTTCATTAATGTCCCATAACCCCGTAAGCACTCATACCCCCGTAAGCAATCAAGATGGATGATAAACCGAATGAATGAAAGTCCTTTATTTAGAAATGGGGAGGCACAGGTCCTCTGTGGGGTAAATTATGACGGATAATAAAGCGAATTAAGGTGGATGGTAAAGCGAAATAACTGGTTGACTAAAGGAATTAAGAGGGATGACTAAATCGAATTAAGCTGAATGACTCCGCGAGTTCAAGGCAATAGAATTAAGATTGATGGCTAAGCGATCTAAAACGATGGTCAAGGCGAATTAGATAATCCAGTAAGAGAATGATTAGGCGAATAAAAGGATAAGAGCTAGACTGATTGAATTAAGAGGACCGGTAAGCGAATAAAGAGGATGACTCAGCCGAGTTAAGAGGATGTGGAAGCAAATTAGGAGGCTTAAGCAAACTAACCGAATTAAGGGGGATGACTAATCTAAACAAGAGGATGAGTAAGCTAATTAAGCAGGATGACTAAGCGAAGTACACTAAGCGAATTAAGGGGATGATTCAGCGAATTAAGAGGGATAACTCTGCGAAGTATACTAAGCGAATTACGAGGATAAGTAAGCGAATTAAGAGCGCTGACTAAGCGAAGTAGACTAAGCGAATTAAGGAGGATGTGTCCATCAAGTGTCCGTCTTTAATGCATCGGCACTTGGGCTTTCGCCTTCAAGACTTCTTAGGGATAACATAAGAGACCATGTAAGAGACCTAGAAATATTGCTGCTCCCATTTAAAAGTACGCTGTCGCAAAAAAACGGTAAAAAGCTTACATTACGCCACTCGCATCACCTGTTAAGAGAGTAAAGCTCTAGCGCTTCATGCGCGACGTCCCAGTTCAGGGAGCGTAACCCAAGAGTTGTTGAGGTGTCACACCTGCAGGCTTAACTGCATCTTCTGCAACCCTCGAGTACCTCCAGGTGGATTTCACTTATTTTAACCGTCATTTAGTCTTATTGACATCGAAACATGCAATACGAAGCAAGGAGCAGGGCGCTCACTACATCGAAGCCAGTCCTCGCCGTCGCCGCGGTCTGGAGCGTCGCCCCGAACAGCAGCCACCGCAGCAGGGAAGCGACCGAGGTGGCACCGCGACTCAGCCTGCGAACGGTCATGGGCCAGCACGGCGTCGAAGGCATAGTCACGCGACTGTGCGCTCTTCTGGCGGCGGTGGCCAGCGACCGCGTTCCTCTCCCGTCGTCCGGCTTCCTCTTCATCTTATCCTGTCGTTCGAGTGACGCCCACGCACGCGACGAATCTGGAATGGCGTGCGCACCTGATAAAGTAGTTGCCAATGACGCCCGCCCTGTGGCATCAAAAGAAGGGAGGAGGACATTCTTTCGCAAAGAATGAGAGAAAAAGAAAGACCTGTCAACCGAAGCTGACGCGAACAGAGACAAGCTCGACGTACATGGTATATGTATTTGTATTAAAGTGAAATTGGGGATTAAAGTGATGCAATGTTGCATACTTTTGTTATATTTTTGCGTTATATGTAGTATTTCTTCGTGCCATTGTCAGACCCTGCATTTTTTTCAGGACCTTCTATTTCTTTTATTCGTATGAAGCTTGCTTGCTTGCTTGATCCTCATCCGTGGCGCTTACCCACTACGGGGGATTGGCCAAGAAGCCGGCGGTTAAAGGTTTAAGGGAAGGGGGAGACGAAAAAAAAAAACTAGACGAACAAGTAAATCAGAGTGAAGTGTAGCGTTTATGATAATTTGGAAAGAGATTTACAGGGCAGAGACATACTTAAAATAATTGTAATTGTATATAAACAGCACAAAATTTTTGGTTGTATTAGAATATTTTCGAAACAACAATTAGCGATTTAATGATTTATCCAATTATTTATTTCGAGAATTAACTGGGTAGTCTTTTTGTATCACAGATATAGTCACAGAGCGCCACGCAGATGTTCCTGTGGCTAAAGCCCATTGAAGAAACCCCGAAGGTGACGATATTTTGAGTAGTTAGAAAAATACCCAATTTACGGAATGCAAATTCACATTTCTTCCCCTGATTCCTAAAGCGACTACAAAATATTAGAAAGTGGTCAATGTTTTCGGGTTCCTCGCAGGTAGGCCACAGAGGGGACGGTGCCAGACCGGACCTGTATAGGTAAAAATTTAATGGTGGGATTCGGCAGCGTAATCTTGTTATGGAGATTTCTAATTTACGTGTGGTGCACCATTTATTGTCCCATAAAAAGGACAAATAATTAAATTCCGACATTTGGATTTTCAGTTTCGTAGAGTCTTGTAATAGGGAAAATGTTCTAAACATATCCGCAGTGACATAAACTGAACTAGGCATGACAGACATAACTGGTCCATCAAGAGATATCCGCGCAAGTGTGTCAGCCATTTCATTTAGGAATATTCCACGATGGCCTGGAACCCATACCAATCGTACCAAACTTAAGTTAGGAGGGGTTAACAATTTAAATGTATTGGCTACAGTAGTGTCTGCAGATGAAGTGCACGATGTACATACTGACAGTGAATCAGTCACTATAACCACTGTTGAGTAAATTGAAGGAAGTTTCTGCAGAGCTAAGATAAGTGCTGCTCGTTCAGCCAAAATATGGGTGTGAAATCCGGAAGGCGTACTGCATAGGACCAGGATAGTGACTCGGAGAAAATACCCACACCCGCTTTCTCTTCATTCATTGACGCATCAGTCGCGATCACATGATCTATTCCAAGTTACGTTAAATGATCTTGTAACATGCCGTTTAAGTATGTAGTGGGCAGGAGTTTGGCATTCGATGGAAATATATTGTAAAATTCTATCATTATATTAGGCAAGGGTTTGTCTGAGTAAGCGATCTCGCGTATATTAATATTTAATGGATCGAGCTCAGCTTGTGCCAACAAAACTTGAAGTCGAAGTAGGCGAGACCAATGCTCATCGAAAAATGCCCTCATTTCCCGAATAAATAGAAATTGTGATCTTCTCAAAGAAGATGCATAAATGTTTAAATATGTTTTTACTGTTAGAATGCGGAATCTTCAGGGAAGTGTAGGCAGTCGTGCTTCTTGATATAAAACCTTGTTCGCTACAAATTTTGGCAAACCGAGACAATTCCGAATTGCCTCCCGCTCTAGAAGAACCAGGGGGTAAATTTTGTACGCTGGCCCACCAGAGAATAGCACGCACCCAAATTCCAACATCGGACCAACGTACATACGATAAATCATCATTAAAGTGTCTCTGCGTAGCCCAGAGCGACGTCAGCAAAGTTTGCTTATCATGCCAACAGCGCGTGTCGCCCTAGATTTAACATGATCCATGTGATTTCGCCAGCTCAGGTTTTTGTCGTATATTACACCGAGATATTTGATAAAGTCAACTTGCGGAATAATTTCCTGATGATATTGGAGAGAGATTTTAATTGGTACATTCAATGGAAACACAATCAAGGCGCTTTTGTTAACATTGAGCGACATTCGACTATTCGCAAATCAGGCTTCAAGTGTTCCCAAGTATGACTGCAGTGTACTCTGTAATGAGTGAATATCACTCGCAGACGCAAAGAATGCTATGTCGTCTGCATAGACAAACACTTGTACACTAACGCACAATGGGATTTAACTTGGTAAAATGTTAAACAAAATAGGAGAAAGGACAGATCCCTGGGGAACTCCTCTTGTATGACTATATTTTTGTGTCACCAAGCCACGCTGAGAACAATAAAATTTTCTATCCTTTAAAAATTTATGTATCCAATTTATTATATATCGAGGGAAATCCATGCTATTTAAAACGTTAAGGAGTATGACATGTTCTACACTATCGTAGGCTTTAGCTAAATCAAGGGTCACTAAAGCTGCATACTGCCGGCTGTGCCGTGCAAGCTTAATGCGTTCCTCTAAATCGATATGGGCGCATCATATCGAGCATCCGGGTCTAAATCCAATCTGAAATGGGCTCAATAATGTATTATCCGTTAAAAATTTCATAATACGAATGTGCAATACTCTTTCTATTAATTTCATAACATTCGAGGTTAATGCGATTGGTCTAATATTATCTGGGTCCAATCCTGCTCCTTGGTTTTTGAGCAGGGGGATTATTTTTGCGAGTTTCCAGTCAGGAGGAATCCATGCGTTCATGCGGGAGTAGTTAACGATATTGGAGAGGTCCCACGGGGAGAGGTCAAACAATATTTTTAACATGCCTGATGTAATGCGATCTGGACCCGGAGCTGTGCCAGGGAGCAGCCGAATAACGTGCTGAAGTTCTTCCATTGATGCCTCTTTAATATCATCCCCTGATAGAACCCCTGCGAAGTTTACTTGCATCTGAGTTGGAAAACGCTCTTCTAAGGCTTTTGCGATCTTATTTAATGATTCTAATAATTATTTTGGTGACAGAACCACTGAGTCAATATTTATGGGCACTGGGAAGGCCTTACGAGAGCGAAGAAACCTAAATAATGCTTTTTTATTATCACTTTTCAATAAAAAGTTCTACCGTTTTTCATCATAATTATCCTTCGCTAAAGAAACTGTTCTTCTAAACGTAGCAGCAGCATATTTATAATTACTCCAATTAGTAGGGCACTGATTGGAAATAAGTTTCTTCCATGCAGCTTTTCGGCGTCGATAATCTGGTGCGCAATCACTATTCCACCATGGACAATCAATGCGCTCTTTTGTTGATGATACTACAAATTCTGATTTTTTAATAGTACCCTTCAATATTGCGCAAAGGCTCATCGCTTTAATATCTGTTTGCATATAAGTCCTAGAAGACAAAGTTGACTGTAAATTATTTAAAAATTTTGAATAGTCCACGAATGTATGCGCATGTTTATTTAAAGAAAAGAGGAGGTTGTTAATATCAATGACAATCGGGCGGTGGTCACTACTAGTGGCGGCATCAACCACAGTCCAAGAAGAAATGGAAATCTAGAACAGATCGCGACTGCGAACGCACGAAAGTGGCAACTTTAGCATTTAAACGTGTAAAATTGTTAACATTAGCCCAATCCCATAAACGTTTTCCAGATGAGTCCATGCGGAAGCCCCATGGCACATGATGTGAGTTGAAGTCACCTGCAAGCAATATGTTCTTTTTGCAGTATGTTACTGCGACATCAAGTGGGCGTACGGTTTGCACTCCAGCGGGAAAGTAGGAGTTAATTATAGAGATCGGGGCGCCACCCGGAATAGTTATTTCTAATATTAACATTTCACATTCGGGTGATAGGGTATGATGAGAAATTTTCGCTTTATGACAGAATTTAGACGAAATGAAAAAAGCTAATCCGCCACCTTGGGAAGGTCTATCCAATCGAAAACACTTATAATTGTTTAAATGAAAGTCTTGGTCAGCGGGCAAACAAGTTTCTTGTAATAGTATAACGTCTGGCGATTGTTGGGAGATTAAGTATAATAAATCTGTAGTTGCAGAAAGTATTTATCGGCAGTTCCACTGCAGTATCCTTGGCACCCTATGTTGACGGTAGACAAGCAGCCGCAACTGCTTGATCCAAGATAGTGTCTTTTAGAAAGTCAGTCCTCGTAAGTTATTCTTTCACACAGTTTTTTTTGTTTTAGAGTTAGAAAAACGAGGCATTTTCTTGTTAGGCGATCTTGTGCGTTTAAGAACTCGAGTTCCATATCTACATCTCGATTGCCAAGAGAGTCTGAATCGGAATGGCATTCATGATCAACCTGAGCGGAAGTCGAAGGACGTACTGAATCCACACTGTTAGAAGGAAGAGCTGTCTGATATTTAGGTGATGTTGAAAGTAAGGCGGCCGTATTTTGTACACTGTTTGTTAGTGTCTGAGATATACCAGCCATATGCGTTGGTATTACTGTAGCCAAAGATTCAGATAGATTTAGTAGAATTTTTTCTAGTGCCTTTTCCATCGCTTTTTCTATTGCTGCTGTAATTGCCTTGGGCATTGATGGATCCATGCCGAGTGACTGACGGGCTGTTACACCCTGGGTCCTGCTCTGAACTTCTTCAAGAGGTTCTCGACGAGAGCACCTCCGCCTCTCAATTATTTCAATCACCTGGATTTCTTTCGATCTGGCAGGGCAGTTGGAGTAGTCGGCAGCATCATTTGCATTGCATAAACAGCATGACTGCTCCTGAGACGTGCAATCGTTGGCATCATGTTCTTCTCCGCTTAGTCTACATCGAGCACTTGAACGACAGGCATTAGCGCTGTGTCCGTACCACCAGCACTTGAGACATTGTAGTGGTCGTGGAGCTAATGGTTCAACCCTGTAAATTAATGGCCATGCCTTTATTTCTGATGGGCGAGCCGTCCCTGCAAATGTCGCTATGATTCTTTCTGTAGGGACCCTCTTAGTGTCTACAAGTCAGGTACAGCCGTACATAGAAACTACACCTGCTGCAGAAAATATCTCAAGGATTTCTGGTGGAGTTAAGCTTATGTCCACACCGCGGACTAGGCCTTTGCAGCAAGCCAGATGAGGAGGGATGAAAGATCTCACCGGCTGCGTGGCAAAGCTAGTGCATCTGAGCAGATCCTGTATCAGGCCTGGTCTGGTGAACAGCAAAGGATTCCCCCACGTCCAAACTGTCTGACCTCGGTGATTTGCTGAAAGTGAGATGAGATTGCTCGAAGTTCTGATTGAATAGCCTTGGGGTTCTTCATACGAATAATTCTTCCATTGTTAGGTATCAAAGCCACAGGAATGCTACTGGCTCCACTGCGAAGAAACAATTCCACCGGTAGATCCTGAGGGGGAATAGAAGCAGACCAGAGGGTAGCCGTCTCGCCCGGAGATAAGACAGACATCACCTTATCACTAACCACCACTGTCTCTCAAGGGGATAAGAACGAAACAATAAAGGCAAGAAAAGTAACCGCCCGCTACTTGTCAGCAAACCCGGATGAGGACCGGATCAGGGCACACCAGGGCAGCGTCTTTCGAACAGGAACGACGTTATTGTTGTTGTTGACCTAAGTGGTTGTGGCGCATACCCACAGTGGGGGATTGACCATCAATCGGGTGGGTATATTCTGTGTATAAAAACAAGGTAATTAATGAATAGAATACTAGAGTTTAGAAAGTAAGATTTTGTGCGAGGAGAAGAGAAAAAAGTTGTCGCAGTTTCACCTGAAAGGCGAAGCATCAATTGCGATAGCAAACTTGTAGAGAGCTATACGGAGTAATGTTATTAGCTTTATCAGCTGCATAAACTTGGACATGCAGCAGCATCGGCAACACGCAGAACTGTTGTCGACGCCATCGGCGTTTTGCCCGCGTTCGCTCAAAATGCGTGCGGCGTTGGTGACTGTTGCCGGAGCTTCTGATATAAATAGGCACTTGGTGCCGCAGCTAAACGTCGCCTCCCGTCCCTCCCCCTCCCCCACGGCCTCTCGCGCGTCGGAAGAAGGCGCGTTTGCTCTACATATATGGTGATTGTAAAGGAGAAAAGAGACGCCTACTTCTGCAGCCCTTAAGCGAGCACGGCGCAGAACGCGCGTTTGTTCTCCGCCGTGCGTTCACTCCCCGTGAAAGACGCGCCCCTCGCCCCCTTTCACTCGCACATACAGCGTTCGGCGCGCGGCCACGATTTCCTCTCCAAATGACGTCATACGGAACCTCACGGCGACGGCGACGGCAGAAATCTGTTTTGAGTGTCCAATTAAAGGAACGATTCTCCGTTCTTTTTCATTCGCCCTTGTTATTCTTCTTCCTTCGACTTATGGCGCGTTTCACAAGGATGTACGTCGACGTTATCTTCTTGCTCACTTAGAGCGCCGCTCTTGGGCGCCCGTTCCTGCGGAGAGCGCCGGCGTTGGCGTCACTTATAACCGAGAGAACGAGCGCAGTAAAATATGAAAGAGGGAACTTGGAGCGCCGCTGGGACGAAAGACGGGAGGAGGAAAGCGGAACTATGAGGCGGAAAGCGGAGGAGGGTATGGCGAAAGCGTCAGAATAAAAGCATAACGCGGCGACGATGGCTACAGGATGGCGCCACAGCAGCGCGCTGCGTCTGGGAGGCCTGTCGCCGGCGGCTGCTGTGAATCGCGCCCACGCGTCATCCACGCGCTGGCTCCACGCGCTGGCTCTCGCGATCTCCAGGTCAGCGAGGCAGCCGCACCACACTTCGCTCCGTTGGCACGTGTAGAGCTGCGCTCAAATTTTGCATTAGAGAGTACCGTAATCGTCGGTGAAATTTTTTACAATGAGTCCTGGTAAGCCGTTCCCAAAAATAGTGAGATCTATAATTTAATGCGGTTAATTTTGGACTATATTGGTGCTAATTACACCCGTGCCAATCATTTGACCTATTCTGAGACTAATTATCCCTTCTTGTCCGGTTGAGACCTACATTTTTAAACCTGGCTCGCTATGACGCTCTGGAGGCGTTAAATGGCCGTTTTTTTTTTTTTTTTTTTACCAAGAGGCCAGATAGATACCGAAATACTACTTACGCCAAACCCGTGAGAAATTGTCAAAGAAGACCCTTTAATGAAAAACAAGGAAAGAAAGATAAGGAGCTTAACCTGACGAGCATCCGAATTGCGACCCTGCACAGGCGGTAAGGGAAAAGAGAATAGTAAGTGGAAAAGGGGGAGAGAGTGAGTGAGCATTGCACGCACACAACAGGACGCGCAGCAGCTCTATAACTCCAGATTACTGTAACTCAAGCACTGCAAAGCGCACGGATAGCTTTCAGTGCCAGCGGCGGATTTGGCCGCGTGCCTTTACTGTGAGGTCATGTAGCAATACGGTGCTTCCATTGAAAAATCAATCGCATCCCCAACTGAAGTTTCGCACCCCTCGCAGCTATTCCTAATAGTCTACCTCTGGCATATGCATGCTCGTTGAGCCTTTCTCGAGGACAGGCGTCACGTGATATTAAGATGAAAAGTGTCAAATTCATGTTGTTATTATGGGGCTGCACACATTCGCCAGTAAGGGCGGTGTCATTCACTTGCAATGATGTCCATTATAAAGAAAGTCGTTTTAGTTTAGTCTCAGAAAAGTCAAACGTTTCTGTACTCCAACTTCATAGGCAAAATACGTCAAATATCTTACTCATCCACGCTGACCCTATATCTTCTGAAAGTTCTATCGTTGCGAGAGAAACACTCCTTACTTGGTAATTGTCCTCTTGCTACAATTATTGCAGTGTCTCTCTCTAAGAGAAAGAAGCTTTATTGGTAGAAAGATGGAGAAGTCGGCCTGAGTGAAGGGCCTCTGGCTTGCTGGAGAAGGGCTTCGGAGGGAGCAACCTACATAGAACGCGATGAGGAAAGAGGATTGTCTGATGAAGTTGATGATGAGAGATGCACAGCACGCTGTTTCTGTGCAACGCGTACGTGCACGCTTCGCAGTATACGCGTGTTCGCGGGCAAGGGTCGAGGTTGCTGCAGCGTAGCCAGGAGACTGTCTATAGGGGCCATTATTTTCGCAGCTGTACATGCCACTGGCCTACTTAAACCAGAGAGTAACAGCTGCAGGGCGTCTATCATTTGCCGTAGCATGGTCTTCATGGCAGAGTCTGATAGGGATGTCGCAGTGTATACTGTCGTTGTTCGTTCTGACATTCTGAGGTCCTGTTGGGCTGCTGAGCACAAGGTCGCGGAATCGAATCCCGGCCACGGCGGCCGCATTTCGATGGGGGCGAAATGCGAAAACACCCGTGTACTTAGATGTAGGTGCGCGTTAAAGAACCCCTGGTGGTCCAAGTTTCCGGAGTCCCCATCTACGGCGTGCCTCATAATCAGATCGTGGTTTTGGCACGTGAAACCCCACAATTAACATTCGGAGGTCCTTGTCCTCGGCGTTAGGAGCGGCCGTGCTTGGAGTCCGGGCTTGCCTTGCTCGCTGGAAGATGTCTCTGCAAGATAAACCGAAGCCGATTCACCCACTTTCTGCTGTACCTATACGCAGTTGAGGCCAGGGAGCTCTCGTTTGTTCCTGGAGCTTGTCTCCGCCGACCATGCGACAACCTCCTCCGATGGTGCACTGGTGCTGCCACCTCTTTGTCTGGTCTTGCTTTGACTGGTCTTGCTCGTTCGGCTCAATATATTCGTCCTTTTTCTGCTTCGGACAATTATATCATTGGAATTCCCATCGTGTGTGTACGATGAAGGGTGCTGACAAACGCTAGCCGCGTCGGCCCAAGTGACTCGGAGCCTAGTTGACCGAACGAATGCCCACCTTTATTAGGCAACACCACATATACAGAACGCATAGGCAACCCTCTACATCTCTCCCCCGAGATATGTACACAAGAAGCACCAAACACTTCACAAGTCAAGTCTTCTCGCAGTCCTGACTCGACGCCCAAACCTGATGACTTTCAGCCGCGATCATTGGAGACTTGTGGTGTCGCTGTTACCGTGGCGGGCGCTTCGTGCTCCTCGCGGTTTTCACTCTAAGCTGGCACGCTGAGCTGGCTCATCTTTGGGTCTGAATAGGGCACTAGATGTATCCTATTACGCACAAGCACTGCGTTGGGTGTTTCCACGACGTACGAGTGGTGCTTGGAGGCTGGGCTAAGAACACACGCCTTATCCTTGATGTCTCGAACCCACACCCTATCTCCTGGCTGCAGCGAAGGAAGGACGGTTGCGGCATGATGGCGATCGAAGTCTTTCTTCTGCTGCCTTCTCACCTCTTCGTCTTGGCACTTGACATCTTCTGGTGCCGGCCACTTCGGTTCCAGGCGGTCCACTGTCTTGGGAAGCCTGGTTCGCAGGCTGCGACCGAACAGAAGTTGCGCTGGGATGAACCCTGTGACGCCTGCAGTGTCTCTGTACGACAGAAGAGCCAGAAAAGGATCATCTGCTTTCGCAAACAATTCTTTGATCGCACGCACCATCCTTTCCACTTCCGCATTTGACTACGGGTAGTTCGGACTTGAGGTGACGTGTTGGAAGCCATAGCGCTTCGCAAAAGCTCCAAATGCATGTGAAGCAAACTGCGGTCCATTATAGCTTCGTACTACTGCAGGAATGCCGAAACGGGCAAAAATGCTTTTGACTGCATTGATGACCACCTCAGAGTTCGTGCTTCGCATGTAGATGACTTCAGGGTAGCGAGACGATAAACAACTACTAGTAGGTAGTTGTGTCCCTTGAAACTAAACAAGTACATTCCTACTTCTTGCCATGGTTGCGCTGGAGTCTACGTTAACACCAATGGCTCACTTCTTTGCGCTCGTGTGACTGCACACAGTCTGCAGCGAGTGACTCTGTCCCGTATTTGCTGCAAAAGTCCGTACCACCACACGAAATCCTGGGCCCTTCGGCGGCATCGGTTAATTCCCTGGTGGCCTTCATGGATAAGTTCGAGCGTATCCTTTTCCAGCGAAGCCGGGATGACAAAGCGATTACCTTTTATCAAGACGCCGTTGTACAAAAGGAGATCACCTCGATGGCTCCAGTACTTCTTGATGTGCTCCGGAAGCCTGTCTCGACGAGGCCAGCCCTGAGTGCAGTATTTGACGAGCTGGTTGCATTCCCAGTCCAGTTCTTGATGCCTGCGAACATCATCTACAGTAACCAGCTTCGTGTCTGTGACCGTATCAACTTGAAATTCCACAAACTCCTCTACCACATCCACCGGACTGATCGACAGCTTCTCATCCGGAGCCCTTGAAAGAGTATCCGCAGTGGCTAGCGAACGTAGACCACGCTAAATTGGTAGCGCATAAGTTTGATGCGACACCTTTGAATACGTGGGAGCATCGGGTCCAAGTCAGCGTTACGAAGTAATCAGACAGACAGACAAATAACTTTTATTTTGGTCCTGGGAAGAGGATGAGTGTCCCCGTTAGGGAGCATCGTCTGCGGGCCGCACCCACGATGTAGCCGGGAGGTTGAGTCTCTCGGCGACATCGCGGGCTCTCTGTACAGCCCTGAGCTGCTCTTCCTTGGCGGAGCTGGTGACGAGCTGGAGCCAGTCCTTCTCCGAAGAGGGAGATCCTGAGCCCCCGCGCAAACCTAGGCACTGCCAGAGCATGTGTTTAAGAGTGCACCTGGGATGTCCGAAGCACGGACAGCCCGGATCAATGCATTCTATCAATTTTGAATAAATAAATGAAGACAGATACGTCTCCGTCTGCAGCATTCGCAGGGTGATTGCCTGTGGTCTGTTTAGGTGTGGGCGTGGAAGCGGAAACTTCCGACGCCCCAGTTGATAGTGATTGCAGACCTCGTTAAAAGTGAGTAGAGGGTCCCTTTGCCACGGCCCTTCCCCGGCCTCCGATTGCCCACTTCCGACACGGCGAGTGAGGCCTCGCGCCTGGGAGTGTGCAAGTTCGTAGGCGTTGGGGACGGCTTTATAAGCATCGCTGCCCATGTCACTGGGGAACCAGATTAAGTGCTTTTTGCCTGTCCAAGATGCAGCAGAGAGAAAGCGAGTGGCTTCCTTGCATACCGAGGCTTTCATGAATACTCTGTTGGCAGCTCACGAGTCTGTGAAGATAGTGGAACGATTCGTGGTGCCCATGGCGATGGCTACGACCACCTGTTCGGCTTTGTCAGCGTTCGTATTTTTTAAGCGTAAGCGACGTCAGCAGCTCCCCCCGCAGCGAGGTAGCCGCCGAAACAAAGTGATTGGAAGCTGCGTATTGCGCAGCTTCACCGAAGGCGACGTTGTCCTCAATCTTAGCCGCAAAGCTAAGAAGGGCCTGGCTCTCGCTTTACGTCTGCCGTAATTGTGTTCAGGGTGCATGTTTCTAGGTATCTGGGATACCGAATACATCTGACTTTAGACAGCTTTAGCAGAGCGCCTCTTACGCTCCGCTCCGCTCAGATTTCACGATCTGAGATACTGCATGGAACTGCGCAGATTTCGCATCTGATAAACGCATCTTGCCGAGACGCCAGCGACGCGCTATCAACTCGGCTGCAAAACGGCGAAGAGGCCAAGTAGACACGCTGTCACGCTCCGCTCAGTCGGACTTGTAGCGGAGCGAGGGATGCGGCCTTCGTACCGCTGCCGGTATGAGGGTCGTGCGCAAGCGCAGTAGCGTTCCCGCTAAGCGGTTGTGTAGCCAACGCCTCCTAAAAAGTCTTTTTAGGAGGCGTTGGTGTAGCATTTGCTAGCATATGCCGGTCTGAGCGGGGTGGACAGCAAGCGCTCATTTAAACACTTTTTTGACGGGGAGCGCGCACTCCCTCTGTCTGGCGATGCTGTAACCTTTACCGATATACGCTAGTAGCTGTCTGCTGGCTTCCGTGGAAGCCAGTCTTGCAAATTGTGCCACCTGTTGTGCCTCAACTATCTCATCAAAGGTGTTGTGGACGCCTAGCTCCAAGAGCCTTTTGGTACTGGTGTTCTGTGGGAGACGCAGTGCCTTTTTATGCTGTTGCGAATGATTGATTCTAGTCTAGCCTCGTCCCTTCTGCTCCACTTGTGGGCCAGGGCTATGTAGTTAATGTGGCTTATGAGGAAGGCGTGGAAGAGTCGCCAAATGTTCTACTCCGATAACCCCCCTCATTTGTTGGCCACCCTCGTGATTACCTTCGTCATGGAATCAGCTTTGGTTGCAAGGTGCTCTGAGGTGTAATCGTTACTGCCGTCCTCCTCCAGGAACATGCCGAGGATTCCGACTCTTTGTACGGCCGGGATAACGGATCTGTTCTCGGTGGTGATAGAGATATCGGGAGGTTTACCTTTCTTTGCACCGATTGTGGGTCGGTATAGTAGCAGTTCCAATTTCTTAGCCGACAGGCCGAGTCCTGCCTTGTTGAGAAAATCCTGAACGACTCTGATCGCTGTTTGTAATTTCTCTTCGTTCGGCCCGTCACTACCTCTATCGCACCAGACTGTAATGTCGTCGGCGTAGAAGGCATGACCGAGACCTTCAATTTCGGCCAGGTTGCGGGAGAGAGCTCTCATGGATAAGTTGAATAACAACGGGGAGAGAACTGATCCTTGCGGGGTGCCTCTGGATCCGAGATCAAATGTTCTCGAGCTCAGAGCTCCTATATATGCGAAAGGTGGCTTTTCTGTCCTTAAGAAAGGAGCTGACGTACTTGTAAAACTTTTCGGCCAGACCCGCTTAATGAATAATGGAATCGAGTATGGGAGAGTGTGTTACCTTGTCGAAGGCCTTTTTCAGGTCCAGTGCCAGAACGGCTCTGGTGTCTCCGGAGGCCTTGTCAATGATCGTGTGCTTTAGTAGTGTTATCAGCGGCTGGTGATCGGTTTCTACCGTGAAATTTAAGCCACGCACGTATTGGTCAAAATGGTGCACTGCTCATGCCACCGCCAGCGCCTCTTTCTCTGTTAGGCTGTAGCGCTGTTCCGCTTCAGTGAGCGACCTGGATGCGAAGCTACCGCGCGTCGCTCGCCCGATGGTTGTTCCTGCAGAAGAACGGTTCCCACTCCAAATGAGCTCGCGTCGCATGAGACAATGGTATTACGACTGGGATGATACTTTGCGACGCACAGGTCTGAGATGAGCATCGCCTTTACTCGATTAAAAGCAGTCTCTTGAAGCGGTCCCCATTTCCATGCATTCTGCTCGCCTAGCAAGGCGCGAATAGAGGCGGTTGCCTGCGAAAGGTTGGGCAGGTAGCGACCAATATGATTAGCCATGCCGAGGAATCGCCTGACCCCAGCAACGTCCTTGGGTGGTTCCAGTTTGTGCAGTGCGTCGAGTTTGCTGGGACTTGGCGAGATACCGTTGGCGTCGATGACCACACACAGAAACTCTACTTTGTCTTGACCGAAGCAGCATTTTGACTTGTTGACTTTAACTCCGGCTCTCCTCAGACGTTCAAGAACCTCTACAAGTCGCTTGTCGTGCTCTCTTCGGTCTTTGCCAAAAACCAAGATGTCGTCTATCATGTTGACGACGTTCGGTTGCCCCTCCAGAATTCGAGCCATTTCTCTCTGAAAATACTCCGGTGCTGAAGTCAGGCCAAAAGGTAGACGACAATAACAGTAGCGTCCAAATGGCGTAATGAATGTTGTATACTCTTGGAATTCTTGGGACACTGGCCCTTGGTCAAATCCTGCTGTCGCGTCCAGCTTCGAGAACACTCTGGCGTCGCCCAGTTGCCTGAGCACCTATTCGACTGTTGGAAGCACGTGCCTTTCACGAAGAACTTCTTGTTGAGCTTTGTTGAGTCCACACACATTCGGATGCCGCCTGATGCCTTCGGTACTGCAACCAGACCGGCACACCATGGCGTCGGCTTCGTAATGCACCGGATGACACCTTGTTTTTCCATCTGGTCCAGCTCCTACTTTACCTGGTTCTACAGAGGAATCAAAATTCTGTGAGGTACACTGAGCGCAAATGGCCTGGCATTTGACTTGAGTCGAAGAGTGTACTCTTCGCCTATGGTACCAAGCCCTTCGAAGATGTCCTTGCCCGCGGTTGTGTCACTTGCAGAACTGCCTTGCTTTTCAGGTCGCTGAACGGCGTCGACGAACTTCACTACTCCCAATGCGAGGATATATCAGGGTAGCCTAGTAGAGGTGTAGACTGCGAAGGCATCACTTAAAATGACTGTAAGCAGGTGCGGCGCTTCCGCTCCAACGTATAGCTGTGAATTGACTTGTTGCTTTCAAAGGATAATTTCCTGGACCGGTGAGATGACCCTCCGGTTTTTCGAGTCGCGACGGTACTCCTGAAAAGCGCTTGGAGCGACGGTAACTTCCGCTCCTGAGTCAACCTTCAACTTGAGTGTGACTCCATTCACGTGGACCCAAACAAACTCAGCATTTGCCTCATTGGTCTTGACAGCATTCATCTCGATGGCATGTGACTGTCGGTTTTGCGAGCGTTGTTTAGCTAAACTGCTTCGAAGTGTCCTTTCTCTTTGCAAAACTTGCAAACAGCTTTGTTAGCGGGACAAAATTTCCACTCATGCTGTTCTCGTCCGCAGAAGTGACACGATCTGTGCGCGGCGGCGAGGAGCGTTTCTCGTGATCCTGATGCTTGATTACGCGACTGCCTTCTCGCTGTAGATGGCCTGCGTTTCGCTGTATCAACGGTGACTGGCCCAGATAACTGGCTTACTCGTCCACGTTTTTCTCGATCGGCATCTTCTTGCAGCCGTGCATGCAGGAGCGCTTTCTCAAGCGTCAAGTCGGAAGTGCGGCAGAGTTGTTCCGATAACCTGCTGTCCAACAAACCAACGATAAATCAGTCTCGAACGAGCCTGTCCTCGACGGTCGCTGAGCCGTAGTTGCATCTTTTAACCATGTTTCGCAACGCGGAATAAAAAGCATCGACGCTTTCTTCTCCTTGCTGCGTCCGCTTGTGAAAACGATAACTCTCGTGAACTTCGCTTAGCGGGTGCACGAAATGCGAGGTGAATTTGCTTTTAACAACGCTGTATGACTGAACTTCTTCGGCCGACAAGTTGAAAGACGCCAGCCCGCGTCGAGCTTGAACGCCCATGCAATAAAGAAGCGTTCGTACCCGAACCTCGTCTGTAGCTTGGTGCAATCCCGTAGCGTGGGCATAGTCCTCGAACTGCTCAATCCAGGCAGACCATGTACTTGGGTCGGCGAAGTGGAAGCTCGATGGCTGTTGGAGTACAGGTACTCCGGCAAACGTAGCGTCCGGCTTCTTCGCCATTAGAGAGAGCGAACGGCGGCCACTTCTGACACCATGTACGATGAAGGGTGCTGACAGACGCTAGCCGCGTCTGCCCAAGTTACTCGGAGCCTAGTTGACTGAACGAATGCCCACCTTTATTAGGCAACACCATATATATATATATATATATATATATATATATATATATATATAACGAATAGGGAGCCCTCTACAGCGTGGTCCATCGAAATTTCAGCACTTCTTTTTTTTTACTGCATCAAGATATGTCATGGCTGCCGGCACAGCTTCGGCATGCCGCCTAGTTTCTGCAGACAGCGTTGACATGGCCTAACTTAAAGCACTTGCGGCATTAGAGTGTTCGGGGTATATAAGGACGCACCGGGTGTGTCACTCAGCCTGCCTTAACGCGACAGGTAGGGTCTACAAGCGAATATACAAGACATATACAAGCGCACTTGTTCTTAGTCTTAGCATGCACACCGCTTTCAGTTTTTCTAGGGCAGCCTGCGTCGGTACTTCCACCGCAACTCTCTCTAAGCGTTAACATGACAGAACCACGACGCTATCCGTTGCTTGTTGTTGTTGTTTATCGAACATTTGACTCACACCCACTATGGTGTTTGGCCCATATGCTCAGAAATAACACTGCAATACTTTTGTAGAGTAAACGCGGTTGCAAAGCGAAAGCAGATGATAAAAGAAGTGCAATAACAATTTATTCATCAATATTTGATTACTCGATATACATTAATTAAAAAGTAGAAATAAAAGGTTGGCATGGCTTGGTTTTGTTTCCAAGTAAAAGTGGCCCGTACCCACAATAAGATCATCACCTTAATATGGAATTATTAACCCATCGCCGGGCCGTAGTTATAATAAAGCCATTTGGGTGGAAAAATTTACGGATCAAGCAATTCAATGTGGCTAGAAACCGTATCAAATTTCAGAACGACATTTTGTCCGGTTTAGCTCGGGGCTTAGGCAACAGTTTTATGTCGGTCTGGTTCTCCATCACCATTTTCCGCATTTTTTTTCTTGCTTGCTAGAAGTAGCGCCAGCCGAATGTCTGCTTTTATTTATTGTATTCGTTTCTAACGACGCGTTGCTTTGTTTGTTTCGTTTCTTACTTTTTGCTCCAGAATCGGCAAACATGTATTTGTTTGGCACGACTGGCACAATCGATTTGGCAGTGTGAATGTGCGTCGCGTTGCGAGGCGCATCCCCACCGCTATCGCCATCAGAATGATTCTCAGGCGGTCGTCGCGAGAGGAGCATCCGCGCGGCGCCATGGGGCCCGGCCGACCCGCGGCTAACCGACGGGGGACGAGCACAGCCATGCCTGCCCGACTACTCCTCATGCTGCTCGAAGGATCGTTGCTTCTCTGCGCAGCGGCGGGCGCGCCTGTGGAGGACGCGGTGAGCACCAACGCCTCATGCGCTTAATGAATGTAGTTCGCAGGAACAGTACAATCCGCCTGTCTTCGCCTAAAGTTGTACTGCAACTGTCAAGTGTGAGGCGTGTAATCCCCGTCAACCCCGAATTTGGCTTCTCTCACTGTGCCCCAAAAAATCGGATACAATTCTTGAAACAAAGTCATGATGATGATGACCCGACGAAGTCGATGCTCTGTGTGAAGATGACCAATCCCCCAGTGTGGGTACGAGCCAAAGTGTGAGGCAATCATCATCATCATCATCATCATCATCATCAAATGGTCCCCAAGCTCCTTTTGTCGACTGTTTGGCGTAATGAGGTGTCATAAATGAGCACTATAGTCTTAAGTTGAGTTGTATTCGTAGAGTGCGCCTCTACAACACCAAAAAAAAAGCTATTCTCAAGGAGACTCGCTACGCCAGAAACGAGTAGTGGCGCTGCCTTGAAGCATCCGTTAGGTACAGTTATCCGCGAGTAGATGCGGTGGACATACGGTAGCTTTTATTATTGCGATAACAATTATATGGACACTCCAAGCGCATTTCTGGCGTCGTCGTTGCCGTGAGGTTCCGTACAAAGTCCAACGGCGATAAAATCGTCGCCGCGCGCCGTACGCTGTGTGTGCGATTGAAAGCGTGCGAGGGTGAGCCGGCAACCGCAGCTTAATCTCGCGCTCGTGAAAGAGGAAGGCGGCCGGAAGCGTGTGGTCTTCTTCGCGCTCGAGGCACGGGGAGGAGGCGACAAATACGGAAGGGAGGGGGTGCGTTCTTCTGCCGCGACTGCTACTCACGGAGCTGCCGCGCGGACGCCGTATCTTGAAAGCGATCTGCTATGTGGCCAAATTGTGCACCCGCGGGGCCTCATCTTCAAAACGATCGGCGATGGGGACAAAGTACATCCGCCGAGTGCCTGTAGAAGCGTGTGCGCTGTGCTTTCGGCGTTTAGCTCGCGTTGAAGCGAGAGCCAGCGCGAAGGTCAATTTGCTCGTTGCCGCTGGCGTGCTTTCTCACTCCAGCGTTTTGACGAGCTTCCGCAGTCATCCAGCCTGATTTGTTCATGTTTGCCTGTGCGCGCGTGACACCGTGTTTTTCTTTTAGTTAGTAAGCGAATATTTACAACTTTATATGGCCGATAAAACCACTATCCTTACTTCGTATAGCTGTCTACTAATTTGCTATCGCAATAGATGCTTCGCCTTTCGGGCGAAACTGCGAGTTTTTATTTATTTATTTATTTATTTATTTATTTATTTATTTATTTATTTATTTATTTATTTATTTATTTATTTATTTATTTTTTCATTCATTCATTCATTTACCAGAGTACCCACGGCACCTTCAATAGGCATTACAGTGAGGGGGGGGGGGGGGCAATTACATACAAGAAGAAGAGAGGGAAACATATTACAGACAACATAGGATAAAACGCCGCAACATGTTCATGTCTATAGTATCACATCATGAAGCGACCGTACGAAGCTATCATTTGACGAGCACATGTGTCGATCGTCTAAAATCTTATCTGCTCATCAGACACGTCGGCTTTTTCTACATGGCTCAATAAACCGTCCAGCGTAATCGTTTGAATAACTGAAAGTAACTCAGCGCCATAAAAAGACAGACACAAGAAAGGGAGAAACAAAGACAAGTGCTTGCATCTTGTGTCTGTCTTTTTATCGCGCTCAGTTACTTTCAGTTATGGAAAACCAACTAGCCCAACAATTAACTATTCTATAATCGTTTGAACTCGCGTAAACTATAGGATGTACACCCCTAATTGCGCGCGTACGCAATCTGATTACACAAGGCTCGGCGACAACATAGGCATTAGATAGAAACAGTGATAGCACTAAGAAACTTCCGATACAGAAAGGCGCGTCTTCTGCTGAGCGACAACTTTTCGCATTTCTTAGCCGGTGAAACACGGTCACCGAAAGATAAGTACACGTGCCAGTATATAATCAGTGCATTCTACCAGTACTAACCTTCAGTTCCAAAATTTGCATGATAACAACAACCTTGTAGGGAACCTAAAAATTACCCAGTAACCAGTGGAATTGAAAATGAAGGGTGTTAGGAGAGAGAAATAGAGCTGTATAAATTAGGAGAAAACATATTAGTTATGAAACTTAATGTTCTTGAGTAACTATTCATTGATTGATTGAATCACTGATATTGTTTTTTTTTTCAGAATTTCGGCTATGTGGCATCTGGAATCCTACGCTATCGTGATCCCTCAGGCGTTGAATCTCTCCATTGCGCTTACGTGTCGACCCGCTTCAAGCGACCTCCCTACGGCAAAGAAAATGACGTGGGTTTATTCAGATTTTTTTATGTCATTGCAAATGACAGCTGATGGATTTTTACATTATACAGCCACATTGTAATGTCGAAGGACGTCCGTCATGATTTAGTCTGGCCGAGGTTCCCTAACGTGCACTGAAATTTCAACACACAAACTTTTTTGGCATTTCGCCTCCAAAGTATTGCAATCGGGAGTTTCTTTCGTGCTCTACAGCATAACACGGTAGCCATTGAACTACACCCGCAAGTTTCTGACATGTGCCAGTTGGCGTGCACCACTCATTGTGTCCCAGCGTTACGATTGCGTGACAGTACAGGAATACAGCATGTACCCCTCCGTTAACGTTCGCGATCGTGACAGTCAATAACACTATCGCGAGCGTTAACCGACGGGTACGTGCTGTATCCCAATACTGTCACGCACTACGTTAACGTTCGCGATCGTCACAGTCACTAACACCGGCCACGGCGACCGCATTTCGATGGAGGCGAAATGCGAAAACACCCGTGTACTTAGATTTAGGTGCACGTTAAAGAACCCCAGGTGGTCCAAATTATTCCGGAGTGCCCCACTACGGCGTGACTCATAAACATATCATGGTTCTGGCACGTAAAATCCCATAATTGAAACTTTTTAGCCACTAACACTGCCACTAAGGAAGCTTCACTAGCAATGCGGATGTACTCCACCAGATTGAATAGCTCGGCATGTATGCTGTCTGTGACAGCCGATATTATTGAACACGCTCAGTTTTTCAAGTTAAAGGCTGGTGCAGTTCAGGGAAGTCAGAGCCACGAGCTTGTTTAAAACACTTGTTATGCTATATCACTATAGCTTTATTTCGGTAAGCCATAAAAGGGAAGAAAATATATTTCTACTTTTCTCCTGCTACGATACTCGCAGAATCACAGGCATCACGTAAGATTATTTTTTTTACCTCTAGCTGAGCACGTTTCGCTCTTTTTCGCAGACATTCCGCGAAGCAGTGTTCGTCTACGCAAACCAAAGTTGCGACCTGGGCCTGGAGAAGTCGACGGCCAAGCACGTGGTGCTCATGCTTCCCGTGGACGAGAGCCCGTGTCCTTTCGAGGCGGCCTTCTCGCAAGCGGTGTCGGCCCACGCTTACTCGGTCCTCGTGGCTCGCAATGTGACCGTGCAGGTGCGCCCACATTGGTTCAGTCTGATGAAAGGTTTATTTATTTATTTATTTATTTATTTATTTATTTATTTATTTATTTATTTATTTATTTATTTATTTATTTATTTATTCAAGATAGCGCTAAAGGCCCTCTGAGAGCGGGTATTACAAAGGAGAGGTGGCGGTGGTGGTGGTGGCGGGGGCAGGGGAGAGAGGGGAAGCCCCTGGAGCAGGCAAATAGATCATAGACGCAAAGAAACCGAGGAAAGCAACATAATATAAGCAATACAGTGAGTCTGAGCATAGAATCTCTGCCGAGTACGGATAATGTAAACTGAGGAGGTGCAAGTCAACGGTAGCTGAACATGTTAAAAATCTGCTTGATAACAGAAAAAATAACTTACGCATGCGTACAATGTGGGGAACCACTACAACAATCTTAGTAGACAACTTCAATATCCGCAAGGAACAGACCTCTCCCGAGGTACACCTCCGGCTACGTCACAACGTGACGTGACCGGCGCACGTGCAGTGACGGTGGTTGGCAAAACAGAGCCGCAGCCGACTTTCTGCGTGGTGCAGTCGCGCATGATGATGATGGTGATCGTCATCATGCTTGGTGTAGGTGGGCGCCGCCTGAATGCGTTCCTTTTTTTCTCTCTCTCTCTTCTTTTTCTTCTTTTTTTTTTGTTTCCTTTTTTTTACGTGAGCCTCCACAATTCTTTTGTAACCCAGAATAGCAGATTGCATGTCGGAGAACATCGGTGTTGGTAAACTGCGTGACGAAAATCGCTGGCCTTTTTTACTGGCGAACGTGAGCCACGCGGTGGTCTGTGATGCCTTGTGCGATGAAGAATATCGGCTTTTCCATGGAAGTCTGCCTGGTTTGTTGTGGTGTGGTAAAGGGTACCACGAAAAAGAGCGACGATCTCGGCTCACCTTTGCGCAGGGAAATTGACCACAATATGTGCGTGCGTGTGTGTGTGTGCGTGTGCGTGTGCGTGTGTGTGTGCGTGTGCGTGTGTGTGTGTGTGTGTGTGTGTGTGTGTGTGTGTGTGTGTGTGTGTGTGTGTGTGTGTGTGTGTGTGTGTGTGTGTGTGTGTGTGTGTGTGTGTGTGTGTGTGTGTGTGTGTGTGTGTGCGTTGCGTGCGTGCGTGCGTGCGTGCGTGCGTGCGTGCGTGCGTGCGTGCGCGCGCCCAGGTTTGGCCATTTCAAACAACCAAGCGCTTCCGTAAAATTTCTCCCTATACCTTCTGTTATCCGCATGCACGGGATGTCACTAATATTAACATTTAAATTCGCAAATGCACAGTTTGCTTCGAGAAAGCATCGGCAACGTTTTGTTTAAAACATGTCGCTAGTGTTCATTGCAAAGTAAGCTTTTCGAAAATCAGGTTTCGAATTATCCTTTCCCTGAAAAAGATGGACCACAGGTTAATAATGCAGTTAATATAACTTGTGTTATCTGGGTTGATGCGTCAATTTTTCTTATATCATTATTGGTTGCTGTTAAACATTACGTGAAGCTGCATTTGTATGCATTCACGACTCAGTCAATAAAGCTATGTGCTGTTGAATTTTTGTTACGTTCATACGCAGTCTCACAGTGTCTATTTTGCACCCGGACCAAATGGTACGGTTCCATCCCAGGACATCATCCTTGGCGAAATGTACCTCAAGAAAGCTGAAAAGTTAAAGGTACGTACCTTGAACAAGGTAACCAGATACGAAACGTTCATCTGTTCGCCTCGATTGTTGAGGTTTATGAGAAAAAGATATATAGCTCCAAGCACATGCTGAAAATATTGTTAGTTTCTTGTCTGGAAAACGTGACACCGGCTGAAAAATAGCTCGTTCCAGACGCATTCACAAAAAAAGGTCTGCTTCCATGCCAAAGCAACTCTTTTCTTTCAAAACTCGCATTCGTGTTCCCTGAAGCATTCGGAACGATATTATTTGACCGCTATTTATCGTGTATGATTATCCGCCGTGACACCACATTCTAACGGAATACGAGGAAAAATGGCCGTTCACTGACTTTTAGCGGCGCATTAAAGAACACCATGCCGCTAAAATATATCTAGGCCCGTACTGACAGAGCTCTAGCTCTATATATGTTCGTAAATGGTTGCATCACTCGTCATATTTACACATTCTTAGAGAAGGCAACCGGTCGATGTGGTCGATGAGTAACATCTCACGAGAACAAAAAAAATAATAATAAATACTGTTCTGAACCAATGAACATGTTCATATCTATGTGAAAGGAAGCTGCAGTAGTGAAGCGGTGAATTGAACTAGAAATGGTTTTAGGCGCAAAAAATAAGACATGGTCGACAAAATAAAAGACACGGACTTACACAGAGTGGCTCATTCGTTGAAAAATGTGGCATCTAGGTGCGATTTACCGGTAGTGTTTTCGGCTCCCCGGAAACTTTCTCGTATTTGTGCTCGCCTGACTTCCGTAAAAAGTTCCGAGTGTGTAAAGAATCACACAAAGTGTTTTTTGAAAAAATGTTGCGCCGCTGTCGTGTATAAGATTCATTTAGACTGTGGCAAGGTATACATCAGCCAAACTGGCCGTTGTATAAATGATCGCCTACGAGAGCATGCACTATCAATCAAGAATGGGACACGTTCGCATTTTCCTTATCACTCCAAAGTGTGCACGTGTGAACCTTTGTTGCAAAACACATGCATATTACGGAAAAGTAAGAATACAGTTGCACGGCAACTAACAGAGGCGATGTATACAGGGTGTCCCAGCTATCACGCAGCACGATTTAAAAAAAGAAAGAGCAACGGCGTTACGCGAAGTAAACATAGTGCGTATTATTTCCAGTACAGTAGTAGCCGCCAGTAATTTTTTCGTTACTGATATTTAATTAATTATATGTAAATAATTATCTAACTTGAAAAGTACTGTCCTAATTATCAAAGTGTCAATGAGGTGTTTGTAGGCAACCACGTGGGGCATCCAGCGGCGGTATTTTCAGCGCCGTACTAATTGCGTACTGATTTTTTTACGAGTGATAAATAAAGCCCGCGAAATATAAAAAATACCACGTGACGACGCTCCCACCCGCATCATAAAGGAGCGCCCTCAAGTAAGCTGATTGAAAGCAACGGCTTTTGTCTGTCGAACCGCCCAAGAGACAACGCATCACCTTGACAATGGTATGGAGGGATCCGCAACAGCAAGTTTCGCGGCATAGCAGCGATTTCTTCCTGTCAATTATACGTCACGCTTCTTATCCGTCTCTCAGGGCTGAGTGAGCCACTTGATAAAAATGGTCCTTGATAACGCAATCGAAGCCATACTCTGATCACGGACCAAACGCAATAAACAATGAAATAGACATATACTATTTCAAAATACCAGCTCTGCTCGCACCGCATCGAAGGAGTGCATGCGCAGCTATACTTCAGGGCGTTATTTTTCATGAGTGCGTGCTTCCAAAACAGGGTCATGGCAAAAAAATAAAAGTAAAATAAACACACTCGGAAGTGACCCGGCCACGTGTAGAGAAAAGACAAAACCGATGCGTTCAATTAAGGAATGTTCCACTGCCTAATGTTCCGATTTGGCAATCGAGACGTGAGCGAAAAACAAAGGAAAAAGTCAGATTTCATGGTTGCTTTATTATCGGTGCATTCGTAAGCGCCGTTGATAACTAACTACCACTTATAGGACGTGTTCGAATAGGTCCCCTTCTGCAGACCACGCAGTACTGAGCCCGCTTTATGACATCTTCAGTGGCTTTTTTGATGACCGAGGGTGGGATTCTGCTGCAGACATCCGTTATTCTTGCCTTGAGATCATCCGAGGTCTTCGTCTCGGTTACGTAAACATGATATTTTATGTAACCCCGCAGAAAGACATCGAGCGGAGAGAGATCAGGTGACCTATCCGGCCGATGGACAGGCCCGTGTCTTCTAATCCATTGTGTGTGAAAAGTCGCATTCAGCCAGTTTCGTGCTCGGCTGCTGCTGTGTGCTGGCGCCCCATCTTGCTGATACCACAAAAGTGGAAGACGTGACAGCGGGACTTCGCTGCAAAACCCATCCACCGTCCCTTCAAGGATTTCGTCCACGTAACGCTGTCCAGTCAGTGTCTGATCGAAGAATATGGGACCAATTATTCCACCGTCATAAATTCCACACCACACATTGAACACATTGGTGCCGAGTGGCTTTACCCAGTGTGAATTGGAGTCCCTCCAATAGTGTGCATTATGCAGATTTACCTGGCCATTTCTCCAAAAATCGGCTTCATCTGTCCAGATGACGTTGCTAAGAAAGTTCGGTGATTCATCGGATTTTGTGAGGATCCAATTCGAAAAATCTAGACGTTTCTGCAAGTCTTTCGCTTCCAAGCATTGGTGCATGTTAACGTGGTACGGGTGAAAGGCCGAGTCATTTAAAATCCTCCAAACTGACGACTTGGAAATTGGTGCCTGGGTGGCCACGTCTCGCACGCTAGCTTGAGTGTTTGAGGCCATAAATGCCAGAACATCCGCGCGTATGTTGGGACTCAAAGATGAAGTCCTCTGCCGCTGTTTCTTGAAGCTGCCGGTTTCTCGCAGGTTTTCATAATTTCTGATGATTGTCGATGCGTTGGGTCTACCGCCACACTTCCATGACCGATAAATCTTTGCGGCCTTTCTTGTGTTGCCATTTGCAGCTCCCAAAGCAAGCGTCATGTTCGCCTTCTGCTCCTTAGAATAAGACATGGCGACTGGGGCGATACAAAACACACCTTTAAACCTTTGCGCGGATTTCATCGATCAGCTTCTGCGCAGAAAAAAAAGCCACCTATGCACAATATCTACGCTAAGACAACAGCTATCGCAGCTCGTTTCCAACTAACACCAAACACGATGTGCTCCTTCGGTCGGGGTAAAGCACAAACTTGGTCACGATTCTTTCTTTCTTTCTTTCTTCTTTCTTTCTTTCTTTCTTTCTTTCTTTCTTTCTTTCTTTCTTTCTTTCTTTCTTTCTTTCGTTTATTTCATTCTGGCTAACTCAGGGGGAGCTTCTTCGAGGGCGCTGCTTTATTATGCGGTTTGGAGCGTCGTCACGTGGTATTTTTTTTTTCACGGGGTTTCTTTATCACTTGGAATAAATGAGTACGCCATTAGTACGGCGCTGAAAATAGCGCAGTTAGATGCCCCACGTGGTTGCCTACAAACGCCTCATTCACACTTTGATAATTAGGACTACTTTTCGAGTTAGGTAAATAATTACAATTAATTAATTAATTATCAGTAACGAAAAAATTACTGGCGGCTACTACACTGTACTGGAAACAATACGCACTAGGTTTGCTTCGCGTAACGCCGTTGCTCTTTTTAAATCGTAATGCGTGATAGCTGGGACACCCTGTATAAGAAAGTTTGGTGACCAGTGTATCAGCGTTCCGTCGTTGTCTCTTTACGAAAATGAGTTTAGTTTCCTTGCTGATAGGATGTGATTAGGATTGGTGTCTATCTTATGTGAACTCATTGTTTATGGTCTTGTACGCATGCCTGAGGGTATATAAGTGAAGCGTCGGGAAAAATAAAAATCACCGCATATCCACGAAGTAAATGATGAAGAGTGGGCGAAGCACCGGGGGATCATTCGAGTAACCCTGAATCCCCCGTACATTGCCTTGTGATCAGTGCAGAAGCACGGCGACGCCGGCAAGCGGACCCAGAGGCGGCGAGAGTGTGGGAAGCGGCGACAAAATGCCGGAAGCGTTCTCTACCTGAGGTTGGTGCGCCGATTCTCGGTTCAAGCGCGAGCTTCGCGAGCCCTCAGCTCCGGGTCCGCTTGCCGGCGTTCCCGTACGCAGCTGCCGCAGCTTTGCGAGCCCTCAGCTCCGGGTCCGCATGCCGGTGTTGCCGTGCTGCTGCAGCTTCGCGAGCCCTCAGTTCCGGGTCCGCTTGCCGGCGTTGCCGTTTTGCTGCAGCTTTGCGAGCCCTAGACTCCGGGTCCGCTTGTTGTCTGCGTCGCCGTGCTGCAGCAGCTTTGCGGGCCCTCGACTCCGCTTGCAGTTGTGCCGCCACTCTCGCCTTTTCATCCATAGCGGGTGCACCGTTATAGAAGCGACCGTTATCATACATGGCTGAAGATAGAAAGAGAGCGCTCGTCGGGAACGACCACAGCGCCCCTAGCGGACTCCATGCAAACCAGAGCTACGGACGACGAGGGAGGGACAAGGCTCGGCCTTAAGGTGCTTCGCCCTTAAAATCAGTTGCGAGTATGCGCCAGTCCGTGTCTGTTATTATGTCTGTCCGTGTCTTATTTTTTGAGCCTAACACCATTTCTAGTCATGTACCAACTAGCCCGACAACAGACCTTACTAAGCGGTGAATTCAATTCTGTTCAACTCAATGCGATCCTTACAGCTGTATCTATTCCCATGTTATGCAACATTAGTCTCATGCAGTGCTTCTGTTTATGCTCCGCATGAGTTACAACTTTAATCTCATTAAATGTTTACGCTCTGCCTCATTCACGAGATATGCCAAAAATGCAAGCACCAAAATCAGGCGGATGGACAGAGTGAGACATCGAGGCAGTCATGTCACGAGAACCGAGGCGATGTATTATTCTTCTCGGGGGAAGAATGGTTATGAAAGGTGTGTGCTCATAAGTGAATATCTAAATATATTGCCACGCGCCTTCAAATGGGGCTAACGACGTTTATTTATGAGCAGCTGGGCTCTAGAGAAAATGGCGGCGAGAGCTAACTATCGAGCGGGGGCGGTTAGCACGTGCACTTCTTTCTTCTTGCGCCTCTGCGCTTGCCCTATTCCCACTACTACAGGTGACATTTCCCCCCTTCCTCGGAAAGAGCATCGGCTCGATGCTCATGAAGTGGTGTGGGAAAGGGAAAAAAAACAAAAAAAAAACAAAAAAAGAAAACACGCTCAATGAAGATGCTCGCGCACGGAACACAGTGATAGCTACAGCAGCGTAGCTAGAAACAATTCTCTACCTCTTGAAACAGAGAGGTAAGTGCATGGAGGTGCAAATGGGAGCGTAAAAATCACGAACGCGCAACGTAGGGCTTCATGCGTACGACGTGAACGACGTCAGGGCTAGGTGGTTGTCTACGCCGTGTTTGCGCCGCACTGTCTGGAACGACTTCATAGTTCACGTCACTAATGCGGCGCAGCACTTCGTAAGGGCCAAAATACCGGCTGAGCAACTTTTCACAAAGGCCACGGCGGCGAACAGGGATCCACACCAACACTTGGTCTCCGGGACTGTAGCGCACTTGCCGGTGACGGATGTTATAGCGCCGTGCATCTGAGACTTGCTGCTCACCGATGTGCAGCCGCGCGAGCTGGCGAGCCTCCTCAGCGCGCTGAGCAAACTCTTCGGCGTCAGTAGTTAGGTGCTCGGCGTCGTGGCACGGAAGCATAGCGTCCAGCATCGTCTGTACTTCGCGGCCGTAGACAAGGCGAAATGGTGTGAAGCGCGTTGTTTCTTGTACGGCGGTATTATACGCGAAGGTCACATAAGGCAGGATACGATCCCATGTTTTGTGCTGGACGTCGATGTACATAGAGATCATGTCTGTGATGGTCCTGTTTAGTCGCTCCGTAAGGCCGTTGGACTGCGGGTGGTAAGCGGTCGTCTTTCGATGCCAGGTGTTGCTTAGTTGAAAAATTTCGTCCATGAGCTGTGCCGTGAACGCCGTTCCTCTGTCTGTGACAATAATGGATGGGGCACCATGGCGCAAGACAATGCGACACATGAAGAACTGCGCTACCTCAGAAGCCGTGGCTCGTGCGAGTGCCTCTGTCTCAGCATAGCGGGTTAAATAGTCAGTGGCGACAATCACCCACTTGTTGCCGTCGGTTGATAGAGGAAACGGCCCATTACATACACCTCGTGTCACAGTGGCACGTACCCAATTTCTATAGATGGTGTAGCCCAATTATACATTAAGAAAATCAAGGTATGGGCTGAATCCCATGAAGAGGTCTGTTTGCTTTAGGACATCTCTGAGCAGGCATTTAACTAAAGGTTTTATGCTGTGATTCATTGTCTTATTAGACAGAACAGGGTGGCGCTCAGTGGCACTAATTTGTCAGCTCTGTCCCCCGTGCGTGGACAGAGACACGACCCGCGAAACTGGCTGAAGTAGGCAAAGTAACCCTCAATTTAAATTATTTGTGAATTTGGCTTCGGGAATTCAGGCCCAGTGTAGCTCAGACCCAGTGTATAGCTTCGGAACGGTTTGCAACCTACACATGCTTGTCAGCTGCCTCAAGGCCTTCCATATCTGCCCATGCACTGATGGATACTCGCACGTGGACACATTGGAGTTAGCAGATCGAGACTTCCATGTCCACACCCCTCGATTTGGAGCCTGTCTTTTGGCATAAATGACGCTTGTGCCTGCTTTATCAATGACTAGCCACATCCTAATTAAGTTCTGCAGTTAAACTCTCCAAGACTCTGCGTGCCTTAATTAAACTATCCAATCACTCTGACATTACAAACAAAATTATATAGCCAAGTCACCCTGAACTCCTACACCACGGCCGTGATAACTTTAGCCCGTAAACCCGCATCTCTCATAGTTATGCTCCCTCCTGATGCAGTCCCAGAGTATGTTTGAGTGGTCGTCGGTGGCAGCCAATGGAAGCGCAGTCATGGGTCCCGCGGCCAAGTTGTACCTGGTGCAAGTGGACATGACAACCAGCTGGGTCGTCCTGGGCATCTTGGCCTGTTCCACAGTGGCCGTCGGAGCGCTTTGGGCCGGGCGCACCAGGAAGATGCTGTAAGAATAACAGGCCTTTGATTTGCGCATCCTTATGTACCTTTACAAACACGAACCGTCACGCCATACAAAAGCCATTTGTGGACTTCAAAAGCATCTCTAGAAGCCATACGTTAGCCTAAAGGCCCGTCTAGAACAAAATGCAAACGAGAGAGAGGTGGAGGCATGAAGCGATTAACATAGGTCGAGGAAGGACGTCCCACACATCAGCACATTTGAGCGCTGTTAATCGTTTAAAATGTAGAAGCTTTACGTACGATTACGTACATACGAAGTCTCAGGGGCGGCATGTCGGCTGCAGACCCTTTAGCATTGCGCCTATTTTTGGTTTATTTTTATATTTTTTAGGAGATGCTGACCTTCCGTGCGAAATCGCTCGTGTGAGATGAGCGGGGACCAGTAGCAACGTGGCTAATAGAGCCCGCCCTGGGGCCCTTGCCGTTCTTGTTCTTTTATTGCGATAGCAATTGTATGGACACTTCAACCGGATTTCTGCCGTCGCCGTCGCCGTCGTCGTCGCCGTCGCCGTCGCCGTGAGGTTCCCTATAGATAAAATCTTCGCCGCGCGCCGTATGCCCGAGCGGAAGCGTGCGGGGCCGCGCGCTATCACGGAGAGCGCACGCACTCAATCTCCCACGCGCAAGCAAGGAAGCAGGAAGCCAGCGCAGGAGGGAGCGGAGTGGGGGGGGGGGGGGGGCGCACTTCCAGTCTGCCAACAACCGCGCTCGTCGCTCGCTCGCACCGTCGCTTATCTCCACACGGCTCTGACCTTTATGCGCCGTGCATTCGCCGCTCAGTTTCCGTTGAAGCGATAGACCGCACGTACCTTCGCCCGTTGGTGCGGCGTATGCGCTTGCTGCCAGCGTTTTGACAGTCGTTGTCTGCAGTCATTCAGTGCGATCTATTCATGTTTGTTTGTGCGCGCTCACACCACGCTTGTTCAATCAGTTAGTAATAGTCGGGCCACATTTTCCAACGCATGCTACACATGCAATGCTGCCCGGGTCGGCAGTGCAGCGCTACAGGTGTGTCCCTTCGCATGCGCTGCCCACGGGAGGCGCTTCTCGTCAACACCACCGTTTCACACGCGCCTTCTCGTGGTCATCGAGTCTCTCTTCATGTCGGTCTACTTACGGCGCAGCACACCTGCTTACTTAATCAGCTCATGTTTACTACAATTCATATTGCTACCAAAGCCGCTCACCTTACTTCGATGACATTGCTGTGTTGCTATCGCATTCATCGCTTCGCCCTTAGGGCGAAACTGTGACACTTTTTACCCAGTGGCAGGTGAAGAATTATGAAAGTGGTTTCGAGAACGATATTCAAATTGCTTTATTTTGAAGCTTTTGGAACCCGCCGGGGTGGCTCAGTCAGCTAAGGCTTTGCGCTGCTGAGCACGAGAACGCGGGATCGAATTCCGGCCGTGGCGGCCGCATTTCGATGGAGGCGAAATGCAAAAACGCCCGTGTGCTTGCGTTGTAGTGCACGTTAAAGAACCCCAGGTGGTGAAAATTAATCCGGAGCCCCCCACTACGGCGTGCCTCATAATCAGAACTGGTTTTGGCACGTAAAACCCCAGAAAAAAGAAGAATGAAGCTTTTGGAGTAGCGTTTAATGGTGGGACATGAAAGACAACACATGGGCGTTCTTTCTATCAAAAAAAAGTTGAAGAAGCTCACGCCAAGCATTAATTGATTCTTGCTCTACGTGTATCGATCGCACTTAAGATAGTCGTTGCTGACGCATGATTTGAATATAAAACTGTAATGCGACGTTGGCATGAGCGGCTATCGCAGCTCCTGAAAACTCAGTATGAAATCGCATATATGAAGCTGGTTTAATGCTTTAACTGCACGGCAGCGACCGACATGACTCAGCTGTTATCGCGTCCTCGTACTACGAACAAAGAGTCTGGTTCTATCGCAGCGGCATGTATCGCACATAGGTGCACGTAATGAGATGTCGGTTTTTGTTAAATAACCTAACGACTCGAAATCACCCGAGGTCTCTGGCTGTACGGCATCTTTCGTAGCACAGGTGTAGCTCTGGGACTTTTATTCGCGGATATACGAGTTCACTCTCCAATCGCACTCGCTATAATAGAATTTATTATTTGGAGGGGCAAACTTTAAAAGCACTAAATTATGCGATGAGTCAAGTATAATTGTGCCACACCCCAAACAAAAAGCGCAGCCTCCGTGAGTTAAACTAACCGATGCGTTCTAGAGTCCCGAACCAACATAGCTGCAATGTGGGACGTGGTTGTGTAGGGTTACATATTCATTTCGACAACCCCGTGCTTTTAACACCCACCCAATATTCAAACGCTATCTTTATTTTTTATATTTTTTTACACTTTCCCACCTCAGATGGGGCACTCTGTGGCCGAGAATAGAATTTGTGTCCTCGTCATCACCAGAAAATACTATAGCCAAGGCGCCAGCTGGGTGGGTAATACGCACGAACGTTGGGCAAATTTTATTGGGTGAAAGTTAGAAGTAATGAGCACATTATGTGTATGTTTACAAGCTCTATACTTGTTGGAGGTGCGTTTCAGGAGGTGCGTCATTACGCATGTGTAATCGTGACTTCTTTAGCTAATAAATAAATGCTGCAAATGAAACATATGTCTTAGTACGCAGCAAAATAGAAAGCAACGCAAATGCATCTGCTTCCCGATATCTAACGCTTGAAGTTCCAATATTTCTGATATATAATATATGCACTGCGCGCATATCACCTCGCCACCAGAAATGCACGTTTTTAAACGTTAATGTTATTTTCATATAGACCAGAAGAGCGAGCGATCTTGTATTGCCTATTTCTGCACGGCTACGTTGGCATGCGAGTCGCATGCGATCAATATATTGGTTACGTGAACTAGTTTACATTTCACATCTACAAGCAAAAAGTATACTTTAGTATCCGGACGCAGAAAAGATGCGGAATGGAGATACGCTCTAGCCGCATTTTCTCCCCACTGGATATCTCTCAGACGACGGCCAAACACTCATATGTTCTTCTTTTTTTTCCTTCGCGCGATAGGTTAATTCGCGATAGCATCGAACAAAAGTATATATGTTTGCGTTTTTGCATGGCAGTTTTCAATATATATATATATATATATATATATATATATATATATATATATTGTCGCGGTTCAACGCGAACAAGAGACAACAACGGCGGAGCAAGACGGCAGCGGAACAGCCTGTTCAAAAAGACCACCAGAACAACAGACGTCTTCTTCGTCTTCAAGTTCCCCCTGTCCCACTACACGGAGCACGTTAAAGCACATATCGTCATCGCAGTCTAAACTTCACGCGTCATTTGCTCTCCCTCGAAAAGAGCATCGCCCCGATGCTAAACAATAAGTTCGCTTGGTGAAAACGAAAGTCCCTCGTACAGTCACTCGCTGACGTAGGGCTTCATGCGCACTACGTGCACAAGTTCAGAACGGTGTTGGCGGCGCCTTGTGCAGTAAGGGCTATCTGGAACGACCTCGTATGTGACGTCACTTAGCCGACGGAGCACTTTATAGGGTTCGAAATATCGCCTCATCAGCTTCTCGGATAGTCCCCGTTTTCGTATAGGCGTCCAGACCCATACGCTGTCACCGGTGTCGTACGTTACAGGCCTATGATGGGCATTATAGCGACCTGCATCGTATTCTTGCTGCAGGTGTATTCGCACGCGTGCGAGTTGCCTCGCTTCTTCTGCACGTTGCGTAAACGCTTCGGCATCCATGTAAATGTCGTCAGGTTCGTGTGGTAGCATGGCGTCGAGCATCGTCCTTACTTCGCGTCCGTGGACAAGGCTGAATGGAGTCATCCGTGTAGTTTCTTGTTTAGCCGTGTTATAAGCAAACGTGATATAAGGCAGAATCTCGTCCCAATCTTTGTGCTCTATATTCACGTACATGGAAAGCATGTCTTCGAGTGTTTTGTTCAGGCGCTCTGTTAGTCCGTTTGTTTGTGGATGGTAGGCTGTTGTCTTTCGATCAGTTGTGCCACTGAGCACCAGGACGTGATCTAAAAGCGTGGCTGTGAATGCGGTGCCTTGGTCTGTTATGACGATGGTTGGTGCGCCATGTCTCAGCACAACATTCTCTATGAAAAATCGGGCCACCTCTGCTGCTGTGCCTCTCTGGATAGCTTTTGTTTCGGCGTAGCGAGTAAGATAGTCAGTTGCTACAATAACCCAGCGGTTACCACTTGTAGAGGTAGGAAGCGGACCCAAGAGGTCCATTCCGATCTGGTCAAATGGCGTTTGCGGTACTTGGACGGGTTGTAGCAAACCGGCTGGTTTCGTTGGAGGTGACTTGCGCCGCTGACAATCTAAGCAGGTCCGAACGTGATGTTTCACGGCAACGGGCAGTCCTGGCCAATAATATCTTTGTCGCACTCTGTTCAGTGTTCGCGTATATCCTAGATGCCCAGAAGTGACTTCGTTGTGGCATGCTTCCAGTACTTCCCTACGAAGAGCAGTAGGAACGACGAGCCAATAGTTTGATCCGCTCGATGAGAAGTTTATTTTGTATAGAACTTTGTTCCTTAAACAAAACGATGGTAATCCTCTTGCGAAAGCTTTAGGTGCTGTCCGAGTTCGTCCGTCCAAGAAATTAATCAGACCAAGCAACTCAGGGTCGTCACGTTGTTGTTGTGCAATGGTAACCGTGTCGAGAAGGCCGAGGAATGCTGTTTCCTCTTCATCGGTCGAAGGAGCTGATTCTATGGGTGACCGAGACAGGCAGTCAGCGTCGGTATGCCGTTTCCCCGACTTGTGCAGGATCGTCATATCAAACTCTTGCAGTTTCAGGCTCCAACGTGCTAATCGCCCGGAAGGATCATTCAGATTTGTGAGCCAGCACAGTGAATGATGGTCGCTGATAACTTTGAAGTGGCGACCATACAAATAAGGGCGAAATTTTGTAACCGCCCATACCACGGCGAGGCATTCTTTCTCGGTTGTGGAGCAATTTTCTTCTGCGCGTGAGAGCGTTCTGCTTGCATAGGCGATCACTCTTTCTGTGTCCTCCTGGCACTGCACAAGAACAGCTCCGAGACCAACATTGCTGGCATCAGTGTGAAGCATTGTCGGAGCTGTCTCGTCAAAGTGGGCCAGCACAGGGCGCGTTTGTAAACGGTTCCGCAAATCGTTAAATGCAGCTTGCTGTTCGTCGCCCCATACAAACGCAACGTCATCTCTCGTGAGGTGAGTTAACGGCGACGCAATGCGAGCAAAGTTTGCAATAAACCGCCGATAATAGGCGCAGAGGCCCAGAAAGCGTCTGACAGCCTTTTTATCAGAAGGAACAGGGAACTGTGCGACAGCGGCAATTTTTTTAGGATCCGGGCGGACTCCCGCGTGAATGACGACATGGCCAAGAAACTCTAGCTCCGCAAAGCAAAAGTGGCATTTCTCCGGCTTTAGGGTGAGGCCGGCGGACCGTATAGATTGCAGAACCGCTTCAAGCCGTTCAAGGTGCTCTTCAAACGTTGCGGAAAACACTATGACGTCGTCGAGATAGACTAAGCAGGTTTTCCACTTCATCCCCGAAAGCACGGTATCCATAAGCCGTTGAAAAGTAGCAGGTGCAGAGCACAAACCGAAAGGCAAGACCTTAAATTCGTATAGTCCATCTGGCGTGACAAAAGCGGTTTTCTCGCGGTCTCTCGGGTCTACTTCAATTTGCCAATACCCGCTCTTTAAGTCCATGGAAGAGAAATAACGAGCGTTTCGAAGCCTATCAAGTGAATCGTCTATGCGGGGGAGCGGATACACGTCTTTTTTTGTAACCTGATTTAGTTTTCGATAATCCACACAAAAACGCAGGCTGCCGTCCTTCTTCTTGACCAAAACTACAGGCGATGCCCAGGGGCTCTTGGAAGGCTGAATTACATCGTCTTCAATCATTTGGTTTACCTGCTGTTGTATCGCTTCACGTTCTTTTGGGGCCACACGATAAGGGTTTTGGTGAATCGGTCTCACTTCGTCCTCTGTTATTATGCGGTGCTTGGTTAGGGGCGTCCGACCGACTCTTGACGTCGACGCAAAGCAGTCGTGGAACTCGGCCAGTAGCGCAAGAAGTCGTTCTCGCTCGTGCTGCGGTAAAGTAGAGTTTACGTCAAGCACAGGTGCTGGGTCTTGCGCATGTCCTTCTTCTAGTACTGAAAAGCACCCACGAACATCAGCGACGTCATCAAAGTAAGCTACAGTCGTGCCCTTTGGTAGGTGCCGTCGCTCGGTGCTAAAATTTGTTAACAACAAGTTCGTGCGCCCATCTGTGATATGTACGATGCCTCGTGCAACGGAGATACCGTGAGTAAATAACATGGGGGTTACTTGGTCTGCAACTCCTTCACAATCAATTGGTACGTCACATGCCACCGAAACAAGGATACATGACCTAGGTGGGACGACCACGTCGTTTTCGGTTAGACGAAAGGAGTTGCGTTGCGGCGTTAAGCAGGGAAATAAATCAGGGCTCTTGTGAAACGTAACCAAGCGATCCGGGATGTTGATTATGGCGCCGTATTCCCGTAAAAAATCCATGCCTATGATTAAATCTTTACAGCAAGTTGGAAGAACGACGAAAGTTGCCACGAAGGAAGAACCTCCTATGGTGATTCTCGCCGTACAGCTTCCAGCAGGCGTGAGCAGTTGGCCACCCGCAGTCCTTATGTGGGGTCCCATCCAGGGCGTTTTATTGCGATAGCAATTATATGGACACTCCAAAGCAGATTTCTGCCGTCGGCGTCGCCGTCGCCGTTGCCGTCGCCGTCGCCGTCACCGTCGCCGTGAGGTTCCGTATGACGTCAATGGAGATGAAATCGTCGCCGCGCGCCGCCGAACGCTGTATGTGCGAGTGAAAGGGCGCGAGGGACGCGCGCTTTCACGGGGAGTGAACGCACGGCGGAGAACAAACGCGCGTTCTGTGCCGTGCTCCATTAAGGGCTGCAGAAGTAGGCGTCTCTTTCCTCCTTTACAATCACCATATATGTAGAGCAAACGCGCTTTCTTCTGACGCACGAAAGGCCATGGGGGGGGGGGGGGGGCAGGGAGGCGACGTTTAGCTGCGGCACCAAGTGCCTATTTATATCAGAGGCTCCGGCAACAGTCACCAACGCCGCACGCATTTTGTGCGAACGCGGGCAAAACGCCGACGGCGTCGACAACAGTGCTGTGTGTTGCCGGTGCTGCTGCATGTCCAAGTTTGTACAGCGGATAAAACTACTATCCTTACTCCGTATAGCTCTCTACTAAGTTGCTATCGCAATTGATGCTTCGCCTTTCGGGTGAAACTGCGACAACTTTTTACTTTCTTAAGGCGAACGGCTAGGCTTTCACTTATTATCGAATAATCGGCACCAGTGTCGACTAGCGCTCGCACTTGCTGTCCGTCAACGGAAACAATAAGATCTGCGCTCACAATTTCGTCGGTATCAGAGTGTGTCGGTTTCACGGCGTCTTGCGGCGGGATTATTGGGGGTTTTTCATCGTCTTGTTGCCGGCCCGCAACCTTACCCCCAGAGGTCGCCGCCGTTAGTTTCCCCGGCGTGGGCTGGGCGACCTCCTTCCCCGGAGGTCAGCAAAGGCACGTCCATTCAGTGAAGATGAATGAGCAGGGGACGGAGAGCGTGACCGTCGGCCAAAATCGGTCTGGTGGTTAGGCGGAGAGTCATCGTTCAGAGTGCGCGCCACCGGAGGACCTTGAATAGCAGCGTCGTCGCGGCGTGGCATGTAGTCGTCACTGGTGCGTCGACCGTCAGACCAGGACGGAAGAGGTCGAAATGAGGGGTCGCGGTACCAACAATGGCGGGAAATATGGCCGATGACTCCGCAGTGATAACACAGGGGGCGCCTATCAACCGTGCGCCATGCGTCCGTTTTTCGAATTTGCGGGCGCATCGAAGCTTCGTCTTGTGGCGGTGACAAAAATGCAGCGGATGACGGCTGGCGGTAGGACGGGATCGGCACAACAGGTGGGTGTCCGAGAGGTTCCTCTGGTGGTGATGACCAAGGTGTGGGTCTCGGCGGCTGATGTTGCGACCGCATGGGCATAACAGCTGGTTGACGTCGGACAGCGTCGGCATAACTTAGGGGACGCCGCTCGTAACCAGGATCGCCTGCGGAGAACGCTTGCCTGATTTCCTCACGTACGACTTCAGCGACTGACGCCATGGGTGTGCCCATTGCCGGTATCCCGAGCTTCTGAAGTTCCTCGCGAAGAATCTCCCTAATTAGATCACGAAGGGAGTTCTGATTGCTAACGGTCATTGCGGCGGCGTTGATAGGAGTGCTGGTGGGCAAGCGATCGTACTGCCTGCACCTTAGATGGAGTGCGCGTTCAATACCAGTGGCTTCCTTTATAAATCCGCCATGGTACTCGGTGGATTGCGCACAAGTCCGGCGAACAGTTCTTCTTTTATGCCACGCATAAGGTAGCGTAATTTCTTTTCCTCAGGCATGTGAGGGTCAGCTCTATGACACAGGCGGGCCATGTCCTCGGCAAACATCGCTACAGTTTCGTTGCCTTTCTGAAAACGCAGTTCAATTAGTTGCTGGGCACGGTCCCGTCGATCGACACTCGCAAATGTTTCAATCAGCTGGTGTTGGAAATCATTCCATGTAGCGAAACTGGCTTCGCGGTTTTCAAACCACGTGCGAGCACTACCGTCAAGGGCGAAATACGCGTGGGAGAGCTTTTGTTGAGCAGTCCACCCATTGACCTTGGCAACACGTTCGTACTGGTCAAGCCAGTCTTCAACATCTTCATGTGCGCCACCATGAAAGCGATCGGGAATCAGTGGTTGCAGAAGGGTTACCTGGGACGGACTGTGAGTAGAGCTGTCTTGTGGAACTCGTGGAACCTGTGGCAGGCTGGCGGTTGCCATTGGAAGAGGTAGACAGGGCTCGGACAAGCGTTCTTGTAGGGGGTTGAGCTCGGGGGAAAGGCCTAGCAACCGCCGACTGAAGCGATGCACAGGAGTTGTAATTGCAGATGGGCTGGATGAACGGCTCCCAGGAGGAGTCCGGAGCATCAGGCAGGGTTGTGTACCCAGCACTTCCACCAGTGTCGCGGTTCAACGCGAACAAGAGACAACAACGGCGGAGCAAGACGGCAGCGGAACAGCCTGTTCAAAAAGACCACCAGAACAACAGACGTCTTCTTCGTCTTCAAGTTCCCCCTGTCCCACTACACGGAGCACGTTAAAGCACATATCGTCATCGCAGTCTAAACTTCAACATAGAGCACGCGTCAATATATATATATATATATATATATATATATATATAATTTCTTTTTAAAAAAGAAATCTGAGCGCATGGCTACCCACGGAAAATTTAAATTATGGGGTTTTACGTGCCAAAACCACGATTTAATTATGAGGCACGCCATAGTGGGGGGGGGGGGGGGGGGGGTCTCCGGAAATTTGGGCCAGCTGGGGTTCTTTAACGGGCACGTAAATCTAAATATACACGTGTTTTCGCATTTCGCCCCCATCAAAATGCGGCCGCCGCTGCCGGGATTCGATCCCGCGACCTCGTGCTCAGCAGCCCGTCACCATAGCCACTGAGCAACCACAGCGTCTACCCACGGAAAATTTGCTATTCCCCTATAAACTACTGGTATGTTCAGGATCTAGATGGCCAAAACGTGATAAACTTCCTGTAGAGCTGTGTAAAGATAAGCATCTTGTAGAGTTGTGTTAAGCTGGTGGTGTTGATGTCATGACTCGCAGATGCAGCTGGTGATGACAAGAATGACGTGACGTGAAGGTCATAATAAGAATCGGAGATAGTCGGCAAAACACTTGGTGAAGTTGAGATGGGATGACCCATATATGTGTTGAGAAAGTATATACTTAAAACTGCCTAGCCATTTACAAAGCCAGTTTCATCAGCAACAAAACAATACACGCCTGTATGGCGCTGATGCCATCAGCGATTCCGCCAGGCAATGATCTTGCAATCTTACTGGTCGCGATGCCATAGTGGCTATGGTGCTACATTGCTGAGCTCGAGGTCACAGATACCTTATTAGACACAGAGTCCGCACTTTGAATGGCGCAAAATGCAAGAACACTATTGTACTTACGATTTAGGAGCATGTTAAAGAACCCCCGATGCTCAAGAGCCCCCTCTATACAGCGTGCCTCGTAATCCGATCGTGGTTCTGGCTCACAATACCCCAGAAATTAATTTCAATTTTAATCTTGCAATCTTCTCACGCATAATTCCGAAATACCTCACTCGTAATGCCAACTCTAACAAAAGTGCACTTGTACCGGGAATGGCTTCAAGAATATGCGACCTCTTTATTGGCGGCATTTTTCTTTAGTGCTTCATAAGTTCACGCATAAACTTGGCGCCTACGATACTGGACGAGGTGCTCCCAAGAAGCTATCGAGCGCACTTCATTTGCTTGTTTATACGGAAACGGACGTCATGGACCCTGCTTACGCAGCTTCCTCACGCTGAACCGGCGCGTCAAGCCAAAGAGCGAGGAACCGCGTAACGAGGACGCCGATCTGGACGTAGTTCCGGCGGCACTGGCGGCTGGGCCGTCTTGCACATCGTTGGCGCTGGCGAGCACTTCCTCGGTAACGGGATCCGCGCATAAGCACAAGCAGCCGCAGCAGCAGCAGCATCCGTGCGATGTGCGCAGCAGACCACGGCACGGCCAACCACGCAAATCGGCTGACGATTTCGCCAGCTCCGTCGACGAGCTGCTGAACGAGGATAGCTACTTTGGCGAGTGCGCTGTCGACGGCAACCTCATCACGCTGTTCGTGCTGGCGATAGCCGTCAACCTGCTCCTGCTGTACTACTTTTTCAGCAAGATGCGTGAGTGCCTGCTCCATCTCCAACATTCTACTCTATTTTCTCTTACGCTTATGAGTCCTCTTCACAAACTGTAATCGCCAGATTAATTATTGAAAAACATTTAGTTCGTAAGGTAACCTGTCAATGACCAGTAATATCGCTTCTCATCATCCTTGCAGTCACGACTGCTCGGCAGTTGTCATTGCTGTCGAAATTTATTAAGTCGAAAGTGTTAAATGCCTCAACACACGGAGGTCTTGAAAACGCGGCGTGTGAGCTTGCTTTGCGCAGACACGCGCTCGGGCCACTGCTCGCGCATTCGTCATCGTCGTCTTCCACAGCTGGCTCCGATGCCACTCAACATGCGAAAAAAAGACAAAATTAATTAAGATAAAGTTAATTCAGGTACTCGAATCCACGAGCTTCGGTGGGAGTCCAACCCAAGAGCTTTGGTGTTATTAGGGCGAAGTTAATTAAGGCACAGTTACTTTAGGTAGCATCAATTAAAGCACCAAAACCCACGAGCTTTCACGGGAGAAAATTAATAATAAGAAGTAACAACGCATTTGAATGAGAATGTCAAGTAATTTACCAAATATCTCTTGAGCGTGCAGGCTTTCGACTTCACCCTCTTTGGCGTATGCTAAAGTGACTGTCAATTTTTTATTCCAGTCGTACCGGTTGTCTTGGAAATGCCCCGTTTAATTTCTTATCTATAAAAGTACTCGACGGTATTGACCACTCGACTGCTTGCGAGTCTGATTATTTATATATTTTTCTGCTTGTTTATCTATATGTCGCTTAACTCTACAGTCTTTTGCTTTTCCTGAAAACTCTCACTGAATCAGTAAAGGGTAGATGCAGGTATGTAAGAATTTAGTTCCTATTGATACCGACGCAAGGATGAAATGAACACATGTGAAAAATAGGCAAACTATCAGAGCCTCTCACATATGTGAAAATTATTTTATTTTTGTATTTTTATTTATTTATTTACTTACTTATTTACTTATTTATTTATTTATTTCCACCGACCCTACTATATTCCCTAGAAGAAGAATAGCACAGTCTTCATTAATGCACAGTTCATATATGCAATAAAACAATAGCTGAGTTATACAAGATTGAAATTGTGGCTCCCAATCATAGTGTGGGTTTGGCATGTAACACCCAATACTTCTTTTTATTATGGCGTAAAAAGCTTCCTCAATGCAGCTGCTGCTCCCAACAACGCTGTGAGATGGATCACACTTAGTGTAACTGTACATAATTCCTCATCACATGAGAGTCGACGAACATCAAGTCTATCTTAAGTCGTTCACTGATATTTCTCTTCATTTTGTTCTTCTGCAGGGCCTGTGCTGGTCGGCTGCATTGCCATCGGCGCAATGATGTCACTGATCATCATTTTTGACTGCATCGCTTTTCTTATACCTTGCGCCAGCACGCGGTAAGCTCTACTTTTTCCATGTGACATACGAGTGCATATCTACCATCATCTGTGGCAAACTCAGAGGATCTGTCCGCCTAAAAGCATTTGACTCTTTAAGAGCTTTCGCGACGCACCTTATAGTCTCTTACACACGTTGTGCTCTTATCCATCGACTTGAGTAAATTACCGTTACAAACATAGGTGGCCTTAACTTGCTTAGACCTAAAGTAACTATTTTCTCCCAGGAGCTTGGTCAGGGATAATGTAGCTCTAGCTAACCAACGTCTTAGATGTAAGCACTGTTCACGTCTTTAGTTGTATTGTCAAGTAATTTTTGTGCGTGTAAATATCACTCGGAAGAATTGCCTGAGCAAGCCGCGGCGAACGTTACCATGCAAAGAATAAACGCACCGAAATTGGAAGCTGCATTCTGTCGACGAAAATGCGTTCGGCACTTCAAAAAATGCGACAAGACAATCGCGCACACTCCTCTTGTTCAGGATTACCAACTTGATGTTCCCGTGCTTCGTGCGGAGCATGGAATTGCGTCACCACATTGTGATATGGTTCGCCGTGGCTGTTCCCATCGTCTGGATCGTATTCCGGAAGGCCGAGCACGCCTGGATCCTGCAGGACTTCCTGGGATCGAGCTTCGCCATCAACATATTGCGATGCGTGCATTTGCCAAATTTCAAGGCAAGCTTGATCGAAATTCCAGTTTCTGAAATTACGGAGTCCATTCGATTCTTAACCCTCGTGACTCGAGAATGTCAGTCTCTTCATGCTCACGGACAAAAAAAAAACACCTTGAAGTAGGCTAGTGCGTAATGGTACAAGGTCTAGATCAGTAGCAAATTGGGTGAATTGACCTCGGGTATTTTAGTAAAAGGCTCGCCGAACGACAGGCAAGACGTAGAAGGGAGACAGCATACTTGCACTAACAACAACTGATGGTAACCAAGGGTAACCAAACTAGCCTTTACTGGTATATATAAGAGTATAGTAACCTGTGGGCGCTACTACGCGCATACCTACCGCTATTTACGAACGCCGCAACGCCGGACTTTAAGCTTCGCCCTCAGGAATCGCAGATTATTAGTGGGCGATTGAAAGGCGAAGCATTGAAAGCCATAGCAGGGGGGTGAATCTTCCTATACCTCCCATTGGTTCATTTATAGCAGACGCTCAGTCGACGCTAGCGCCAAGGCGCACTTCAGTTAGGCCCTAGCGGATGGATGACGGTACTACGGTGGCGAAAAAAATAAAAAAATAAAGAAAAGCGGCCCGATAATTTTACCCTCCCCCTTTCGCTATAGCACTTTTTTTCTTCCTTATTTATGATAACGTTGTTCCGCTCTTTTCTCCTTTCCCTCTTGACTTTCCTATTCCTCCTCGCAAGCCTCGCCTCACCCTCCTATCATGCCACGCGCAACGCTCTTTTTTTTATTTCTTTAGTTCTCCACGGCGCGCTTTTTTTTTTTTTTTTTTTTTTTTTGTCGCGGGCGTTATCAGACGCACTGCCGGACCAAAGCGCGCGCTCCGCGCTCCTCTCCTGTCCGGCCGTGCCACTCGTGCGGCGGGCTTGTGCGCAGTGGATTCTTTTTGCGTTTTCAGCAAGCATGTGCCCAAATTATATTTAAAAAATAATTGCACTTACAGCACAACAGTTCTTTGGACTCACTTTATTGTGTTCGTTTGCGAAAACCAGAATTGGAGCAGACAGTGCAGCACACTATAGAATGCAACAAAACGCGGATGGTGTTCCATGTACGCACATGTAAAAAACATTTATTGTAATTGATCTAATGGCCAATGCGCAGAACAGCTTCTCACGGGCTGCTTTTCGCTCGGTTCATAAAATCCACCTCCGTGAAGTGCCCCGAGCATATTCTGCGGTTGTTGACCTCGTCTCTGGGCAAACCCATTAGGTCCATCCTTCCTGCGTAGGTTAAAAACGCTTCCATCCTGAAGAACAGTGAAGATCATAAATTATAACATCGCAGTTGGAACATACAAAACAGAACTCATTTCCCATCACGGCAGAGTACTAGTTGTGATATGTCAACCTTAATTCCCAGAAACGCATTTTTAAACGATCGTGAGCAATTAGATAGAAATAAGTGCAAAGCGCACACCTACACACGTGTTCCTTGCGATACGCACAGGTGGTACTATATATATCAGGAGCTTTATGTTCGCTGCTTGTTGGCATGAACGATTTACTGCATCGTTGTGGTGTTTTTCAAGTCAGCCAACTTATGGTGTTGGGCTGCTGTGCACGAAGGTCGCGGGCTCGAATCCCGGCCACGGCGGCCGCATTTCGATGGGGGCGAAATGCGAAAACACCCGTGTACTTAGATTTAGGTGCACGTTAAAGAATCCCAGGTGGTTCAAATTTCCGGAGTCCCCCCACTACGGCGTGCCTCATAATCAGATCGTGGTTTTAGCACGTAAAACCCCATAATATTATTTAAATCAGCCAACTGCTGCCTCACCATCGGACAGCCATGTACGACTGCACACAATTACTATCACAAATAAAAACCGGGAAGTAAACAGCACGGTGCTCACCTGTTCTCTTTAGGGATGCGGTAGAATTTCACGTCGCATGTCTCACTAAGTCTTGATGTGTTCGTACACCACGGAACCACACACGAACAACGACAGCTGTGGACATGGCAGAAAAAAAAGCCGACAAACGTGGAACGGTAGGTTACCACACGGACCACACTGCTAGCACGGAAGGCGAAAAACTGACCGTATAATGCATGAAAAAAAAATTTTCTGCCGTTTTGGCCGTTATCAGCACGGCCGACGACGAGCGCGGGCCGCGCCGCCGATAGTTGAAGGCGAGAGAGAAACGACAAAGTTGAGAGAGGGTTGACAAGAAAAAAATAGGAAAAGCGATTTTGGTTCCGCATCCATCTCATGGATGGCGCTGCAATTCGCGTGGACAAAAAACCAGCGGAGTTTCCGGGGCCTGGCCATAGCAAGGTTTACCTTGGTGCTGACGGCGTCTAAGAACGCTGGCGTGATGGCGGCGGTGCAGGCGCCACACTTCGGATGTGCACGAGATTAGACCGAAGGAAAACCATCGGCGTCTGTGTGACAGATTTATCGTGACGTTTACATACCGTTAAAACTCTAAAACTCATAACAGCGCGTGCACCATGTTGTGTGGGGTATGCGCAGAGCTGCTCAGCAGGAACGCTATAATGTATATGCGCGCACAATCGCGTAACAGCAGCGGAAGCCAGAAAGCTTCCCCCACTCCAGCAGAGCTGAATGCGCGGAGCGTCAAATGGATGAGCTCATTGGCTGGTTGAGCACTACGTCACGCGAACGCGATGGTATTGCCGAAGTGATTGTCGCAGAATAACACGGCTCCATTGCGGCGAAACTGACTTTAGGAAACCGATCGTCATTGTGCAACACATATTAGACCCTTGGGGTATAATATGCGCGACGTAGTTCTCAACCGTAGTGACGTAGTGCTACGCGTGACGTAGTGCTCAGCCAGCCAATCAGCTCATCCGATTTTGCTCAACCAGCCAATCAACGTGAGCCTCACGGCGATACTGTAGCCGAAAGTGATCGTCGCAGAATACGTCCCATGGTGCGTCTACTTGCCTTCGTCACTTTTTGCCGCCAACTGCACTGCGCGTTGCTGTAGATCTGAGGCCTCCACGCGTGAGCCGCACCTGCGCACCGATACCGCGACCTCAAGAAGAATGGCGCTTCGAGCGTCCGTATAATTTCTTACGCAATAAGACTCAGTGATGAAAAACGTTAACTGTAACACCGACGGCTTTGGCCACAGATTTATGTTTTACGTATTTCTCGAAGCTAGTGCCAAGAATAGGATTTCGGCTAAGTGCGTATCACTTCATTGCTGCTTGGTTTCAATTCTCCATTTAAGATGTGTGTCCGAAAGGAAATAATTATATAACTTGATTAGTTATGCTGTCTTACTTACCAGACAGTACAATGCCATTTATTGAGCAATTAATGTCCCCTTTTCCAAGTAATCGAGCGAAATAGCGCTATCTGTCATAGGCAATGTGTAGTGAGCCTGCTACCATAACAAAATAATCACCTGGTTTATCTGCCTCAAGTGCTTCGAGCAAGTTATTTATTTCTTCTTTTCTCTTTCTTCTTTTTTTGCAGATTATTACACTGATATCCGTCCTCCTCTTCTTGTACGACATATTTATGGTGTTCATCACATCTTTACTCACAGTAAGTGTTCAGGGTGCTGTGGCGTGAACTGATAGTCTGTGACCATTTATTGCGAACAGAAAGTGAAACAATTTGTTTTGTTCTGACGTGCATATGGGATGACCCATATATGTGTTGAGATATATATATATTGACGCGTACTCTACCTAGACGTTTAAACGACGATGACAGTATGTGCATTAACTGACTCTGAGTAGTAGGACAGGGTATTCGAAGACGAAGAAGATGTCTTTGTGCTGGTGATTCTTAAGCTGTTCCGCCGTCTTGTTGGCCCGCAACCATACCCCCAGAGGTCGCCGCCGTTAGTTTCCCCGGCGTGGACTGGGCGACCTTCTTCCCCGGAGGTCAGCAAAAGTACGTCCACTCGGTGCAGATGAATGAGCAGGGGACGGAGAGCGTGACCGCCGGCCAAAATTGGTCTGGTGGTTTGGCTGAGAGTCGTCGTTCAGAGTGCGCGTTGCGGGTGCACCTTGAAAAGCAGCGTCGTCGCGGCGTAGCATGTGGTCGTCACTTGTGCGTCGACCGTCAGACCAGGATTGATAAGGTCGAAATGAGGCATCGCGGTACCAGCAATGACGGGAGACAGGGCCGATGCCTCCGCAGTGATAGCAGAGGGGGGGCCTAGTGACAGTGCGCCATACGTCCGTTCTTCGAATTTGCGGCCGCCTCGAAGGCTCGTCTTGTGGCGGTGACCAAAATGCAGCTGACGGCGGCTGGCGGTAGGACGGGATCGGCACAACGGGCGGATGTCTGAAAGGTTCCTCTGTTGGTGATGACCATGGTGTGGCCCTCGGTGGCTGATGGTGCGACCGCATGGGCGTCATAGCTGGTTGACGTCGGACAACGTCGGCGTAACTTAGGGGGCGCTGCTCATGAACAGGATCGCCTGCCGAGAATGTGTAACTTAGGGGGCGCTGCTCGTGAACAGGATCGCTTGCCGAAAACGCTTGCCTAACTTCATCACGGACGATTTCAGCGACTGATGCCATGGGTGGGACCACTGCCGGTGTCCAGAGCTTCTGAAGTTCTTCGCGAAGAATCTCCCGAATTAGTTCACGGAGGGAGTTCTGACTGGTAACGGTCATTGCGGCGGAGTGGATAGGAGTGCTGGTAGGCAAGCGATCGTACTGCCTGCCTCTTAGATGGAGTGCGCGTTCAATACCAGTGGCTTCCTTTATAAAATCAGCCAAGGTACTCGGTGGATTGCTCACAAGTCCGGCAAATAGTTCTTCTTTTACGCCACGCATAAGGTAGCGCAACTTATTTTCCTCGGGCATGTGAGGGTCAGCTCTACGACACAGGCGGGCCATGTCCTCGGCAAACATTGCCACAGTTTCATTTCGTTTCTGGAAGCGCAACTCAAATAGTTGCTGGGCACGATCCCGTCGATCAACACTCGCAAATGTCTCAGTGAGCTGATGTTGGAAATCATTCCATGTGGTTATGTTGGCTTCACGGTTCTGAAACCACGTGCGAGCACTACCGTCAAGGTAGAAATAGGCGTGGGAGAGCTTTTGTTGAACAGTCCACCCATTGACCTTGGCAACACGTTCGTACTGGTCAAGCCAGTACAAACTGCAAGAGTTTGATACTGAGACTGCAAGAGTTTGATATGACGGTCCTGCACAAGTCAAGGGAAACAGCATACCGACGCTGACTGCCTGTCTCGGTCACCCATTGAGTCAGCTCCTTCGACCGATGAAGAGGAAACAGCATTCCTTGGTCTTCTCGACACGTCTACCATTGCACAACAACAACGTGACGACCCTGAGTTGCTTGACCTGATTAATTTCTTGGGCGGACGAACTCGGACAGCACCTAAAGCTTTCGCAAGAGGATTGTCATCGTTTTGCTTGAGGAACAAAGCCCTATACAAAATGAACTTCTCATCGAGCGGATCAAGCTATTTGCTCGTCGTTCCTACTGCTCTTCGTAGTGAAGTACTGGAAGCATGCCACAACGAGGTCACTTCTGGGCATCTAGGATATACGCGGACACTGAACAGAGTGCGACAAAGATATTATTGGCCAGGACTGCCCGTTGCCGTGAAACATCACGTTGAGATATATATATATATATATTGACGCGTACTCTACCTAGACGTTTAAACGACGATGACAGTGTGTGCATTAACTGACTCTGAGTAGTAGGACAGGGTATTCGAAGACGAAGAAGATGTCTTTGTGCTGGTGATTCTTAAGCTGTTCCGCCGTCTTGTTCAACGTGTGGTCTCTTGTTCGCGTTGACTCGTGACAATATATATATATATATATATATATATATATTGTGATGTTATTGCTGTAATGACCATTACATGACCCCTCCATGTTCCTAGTGTTACGAATCACTTTGCGCGGCCATGTCCAGAACAAGTGCAAACGCATGGGACATGACGTGCCTAACGATCTCGCTGGTCAACATGAACAGACGTGTCCATTGCGTGGGTCCGAGGAATGTGCGAAACCTGGCGTGCCGCCCTGCGACCAGATCACCCTCGCTTGGGGCAACTCACCCCCACTGGGGACGTTCACCCCGCTACAACCACCAACCCTCACTACTGGCACCCGCCTTCACTGCTTCGTCTGGTTTGCCCTGGCGTGTCTTAACAAGGCCCTCTGCAGTGGCGGAACGAGAGAAGGAGAATGCCCGGATGGTGGAGGGTATCAAAAAGACACCACTGCCACTTGGAAGAACAGTTTGGCTTTGGCCTAGCGAGCAGTGCATGCACGCTGAATGTATGTTTTGATTATGCACAGCGCTCACCCAAACCATGTGTTAAACTTGTGTTATTTGTCTTTACGTCGCCTCGTCTTCCCTGTCGGACCCTCTCTGATGGTCCACCTGGTTCGAGCTCCAATCAGGCGCTGTTGAAGGTTTACCAAACCCCGGCCAGTAACACTAATCATGCACGCTCCCTGTTGCTTCGACATATGTTAGCAGCCCTGTAACATTGACTGGCAGTACATTGAAACTAATGGCAGGCGTTCTATAGTGGGTCATTCGTGAAGCTCCTGCGATGACTGATTTTTTTTTAATGAAGAGCACTACGTCTCAATGTGATGTTGATAAAAGGTTCTACAAGAATGTATTTTCTTCTTCTTTTTAACTAAGTCCCGCATGAATGTCACAGCCAACCAACGAAAATACGTATTTCCAATTTAGTTCGGGCTTTTGTGGTGATCCAACCCATTGGCGGAGCTCAGTGCAAAGTATATGCTATATTGAGGTCTCAGAACGATAAGTTGGTTTTCTCGCATATGCCTGGATAGCCATGGTATGAGCATCGCTAAACTATAAACCAATGGTCAAGTGGGCAACAGCAGAACCACTAGGTCAACGAGTTGGTTGAACATTGCTATCAAAGAAACGTGAGCACGAAGAAATGTGCACACAAAAAATACCGCGATCGCAACAACCCAGTAGCGACTGCTCATCGTCAGAATTAAGGGCACATAATTAATATAGCTCATGTTCATTATATTATTGTTGTGTCATTTTGATGATAAATAGCACTTTTTTTTCCTCTGCGGATGTTTTTTCATGATGTAAGAAAGAAAATTGTTACAAAGATTTATAACTGATGTGTGAAATTTTTCTGTACTATACTGTATTTTCTTGGTTTACTTATATCAGCTACTTTTGCTTTATGTGATTTCTCATGATAAAATAGCAGCTGCCATAGCAGTGTTTTTTTTTCCTTAATAACAATCGGTAGGGACCCTTTAACAAATTTGTTGGGTCCCAAAAGTGTGCACTTTGTAATTGTATGCCTTATTTATGTTAAATAAACTTTCAAACTGTTATAGTGAGCGCTTGTACTCTTAGTGTGTCTCGCGCTAGTTCGTTGCTCTATTTTTTTATTTATTTCGCTCTGATTTAACTTGAAGTGTAAACATTCCATGCCAGACACTTTTATGTGATGCACTCGCACATGTCATGATAGTAATTGCACAAGTGGTATACATAAGCGCCAGCTAAATAGCATGTTGACCGCCACATTTAGGTCACGAGGTATTGCCCGTAAGCTGCCTCTGCTTTATGAAGATAGGCTGTAACGTATCCTTACTGCTACGTCCTTTCTTTTTCTTTTTTTTTGTTTCCTCGTCATCGCAGAAAGAGGTGAGCGTGATGGAAAGTGTGGCCATGGGAGTGCAAGACTTGCCCGTGCTCATGAGGGTCCCGCACTTCTTTCCGGGAGAATCGGCCGCCTGCAACCGAAGCGCCATGTTTCTGGGATACGGCGACATTGCCGTACCAGGTAAACTGTGGTGTCACGTGGCTCGCTTGTTTGCCCATTGACTTACAGGTTACCTACATTGCCTCAACGGCACTGCAATTGGAACAATTTACCGAGAGCGCTCCACTGGACCTCGTTTTGTGTATGTATGCATGTGTGTAGGTTTGCATGTGTGTATGTACGCATGTATGCATGCATGTATGTATGTACGTATGTATGTATTTATGCATGCATGCATGCATGTATATATGTATGTATGGATGCATGTATATATATGTATGTATACCTCGATATTATGAAGCCCTGAGACGCTCTTCTTTGAACTTTTACTGTTTTATCGCTCTGATATCCTTGGTGCGGGTGCCGTATCACGCTCGTATATTCGAGCAAGACAAGTACAAAGATCGGATACGCAGTTAACTTAGCCTTTATGGGAGCAAGATTTACCTACCACTAAAGAAACCACAACTTATATTCGGCTCTTGAACAGACATTGGTAATGCGTGTATTCAAGTGTAGATCAGAAGACATGACAACGCCAATATATTTAATGTGGTTAACTTTGGTTAGATGTTGTCCATCCATTTCACATTTGAATTCGAGCATACGTTTCTTCTTTTAGTCATTCGTATGTATGAGGCCTTGATAAGGTTGATTTTCATTTTATTTTCCGTGCACCACTCCCTGATATCTTGCGATTTGGAAATGAGTAAAACTTTTTCCTCGCGACAGTCTACACCCGAGTAAATAAGACAATAGTCTGCAAATAAACGTACCGTGAATTTAGAGAAAAGCATGTCTGCCAAATCGCAGCTTTTATATCGCAGCTGTTGCTTTCGGTCTTGGAACTGCATTAATCAATCAAATCATTTTCATGTGATCTAATTTTTAGACAACCTGACACTCACCACTGAGAGTCGCGAACGTAAATAATTTTTCAGATAGGCTAAGCGGGAAGGAGCACCTTTCCGACCAGCCGTACCTTTGAAAATACTCTAGGCAGAACTTTTCGGTGCACTTCAATCGGTTCGCTTTAAATTCAACCGTTACGCGCCTTGGTACAAAGCTGGGAGCGAGCTCGCGAACTGAATTTTTCGTTCATAATGATAGCTGTTCATTCGCCAGCCATCTGCGCTGATGTTTGGCCACCACTTGTTCTTACGATTCGTTATAGTAGTGTACGAGCTTCATTATCAATAGCGGCCGTTAAACGCCTCTGTCCCTTTATTTTTTTTTCTTTCTCCCCTAGGCCTCACCATCGCGTACTGTCGATCATACGACGTCATAGTCAAGAAAGGACTGCCCTGGTACTTCCTGCTTGCAATAGTCTGTAAGTTGTGCATCGTGAGCATGCAATGGCGGAATGGTAATCACGCAAGCTTACCATCACATGAACTTACTATACACGAATTATAACGTCTGCAAGCGCGCTGCGTTTGCTGCGCTACAGTCTATTTTAGCCTGAACCACCAGGTACAACGCTCCAACTGAGGAAAAATAATGGGGTTTTAAGTTTTAAGATGCGTTAAAGCAAATAAGTGATACAGTGACCCTGAGCAGCTTCATGTCGATGGGCCAGTTAGAAATTAGTTGGGCAGGATTTAGTCTTGTGATTGACGAGCTTTAGTTACTTGTAAATGTTTGTGAAAAAGTAAAATTCATGTAATTTGTTCTTATTCTTGCCGCAACAAGCAATAGTACGTTCAGTATATTTCTCGCCATAGAAATTTTACCTAAGTTACGCCTCCCAATAAAGCATGCCGCTGGCGCCTACGCGGATTCATCACGACGGCACAGCCACATCCGGAGGCAATTTGCAAAGGCACAAAGCCAATGCAATGCCATCTTTTATCTTTTATTGCGATAGCAATTATATGGACACTCCAAGCGCATTCCTGCCATCGCCGTCGCCGTGAGGTTCCGTATAAAGTCCAACGGCGATAAACTCGTCGCCGCACGCCGTACGCTGTATGTGTGAGTGAAAGCGCGGGAGGGACGCGCGCTTTCACGGAGAGCGAACGCATGGCGGAGAGCAAACACGACGTCTCCTGTCGTGCGAAAGGCCGGGGGGGGGGGGAGAGGGAGGGAGGGAGGGAGGGGAGGCGACGTTTAGCTGCGGCACTAAATGCGTACCTTGCGACCGCGGGGCGCAAGGGGAACTGGCGACTCAATCTCTCACGCGAAGGGAGGCAAGCGGAAAGGCAGTGCGGGAGGGAGAGTACGTGCGCGGCTTCTATTCTGCCAGGAACTGCGTACTTTGTGTGGCTGAGGGCTGTCGCGCGCACCGTATCTTGAAAGCGATCTCCACACGGCTCTGACCTTTGTATGCGCTGTGCATTCGCCACTCAGTTTCCGTTGAAGCGATATACCACACGAACCTTCGCTCACTGCTCCTTCCGTGCTTGCTCACGCCAACGTTTTGACAGTGCTTGTCTGCGAGTGTCATCGAGCGTGATCTATTGATGTTTGCTTAAGCGCGCTTAAACCATGCTTGTTATTTCAGTTAGTAAGCGAATGTGTCCAACTTTATGCAGCCCATAAAACTACTATCCTTACTCCATATACTCTACTAGTAAATTTGCTGTGGCAATTGATGCTTCGCTTTTCGGGCGAAATTGTGACCTTTTTTTGGTGCACACGGAAGTTTCAGGCAAGGAAATGCCCCCAGAACGTTTCCATTTGCTCTGTCGTTTGCAATATTCAACTCCTATGCCGGCACGTTGGGGCTCATGACGTCATCGGCATGCAGCTCGGGGCTGGAGGGACTCTGAGGCTCCGCAGTGCGTTGTACCGTATATAGCCGGTAAAAAGGAAAAGAATTCCTCTGCTATACCGGGTCTTTCGGCTAACTCGGATCAAGCTTTAAAAAAATCCTCATGCAACTGACTAAAAATGCAACTGACCTAATATAGTTCGCTCTCCGCTTGAGCAACTGAAAATATATTTTACTGTGAGCTTAGGTAATTAACAACAATTGACCAACTTTTAACGCATTGATTTAAAATAATATATTCAATGATGAAGTTGTATAGCCTATTGAGAAATATCCAAATAATTTCTTTACACGATAGCTGCTGTGGTTTTATTTTTTTCCGGGCTGCAAAAAAATCACGCGAGATTTTAAAAAGTACCACGTGACTGCGCACTCACGTGTATCGACATTCGTTCCCTCGAACGAACGAATGATCCTTGCGGCACCCTGTAGGCGCAGGAGCCTTAGCAACAGATTCCTGCTCTTCAAAACACCTCGCAAGCGAAAACACTGTCGCCGAAGATCAAATGGAAGCGGCAGTTACGGATAAGCTGCAGATTTTTAAAAGTGGAATAAGTTGGAGGTGTTGCTTAATTAACCTACAACTTTCTTCAATGCCATTGCACTGAAGTGCTTGTTTAAAATACGCGCCGGTGACTCCTCATGCAGACTGTGTACTTATTGCGAGTTTCAACCTAGACTTCACATTAAATGAGTTGAGGAAATCAAAATATTACATTAGCCCTGGTTGATCGTTTTATTTTGTTTTGCTGCATATCCTCGCTCCAGGCTACAGCGCAGGGTTGATCATGGCACTGACCGCGAGCAGCCTGATGAACACTGGTCAGCCTGCGCTACTCTACCTCGTTCCAGCTATTCTGCTGCCCGTAACACTTCTCGCGTGGTGTCGCGGCGACCTAAGAAATTTTTGGGACGGGGACTTCGTAAGTAGTCCTCATATCAGATAAACTGACACGTAGCATGAAAGCACTACATACGATGTGGACAACGTCACTAGGAATCTTTCTTTTAACTCTCGAAAGAGTTCATCTGAACACCAAAGCGAGCCTGTGTCAATCTGCTTGAGCGATCGAGGCACGTACGTACATGCGACATTACGTGGCGAGCAAATCCGGCAGATGACAAGGCATCATCTCGAAGTAATAAAAAAACTTCACCGACGATTACGATACTCCTAATGTGAAATTTGAGCGCCTCTCTACGCGTATTTTCATTTCGTGATATATTGGCTGGCGTGAATTATCTATCTCGTGTGGCACGTTCCAAACGAAGCGAAGTGTGGTGCGACTGCCTCTAATCGGTAGATCGTGAGAGGCGGCGCGTGGCTGGCGCCTGGGCGTAATTCACAGCAGCCACAGCAGACAGATCTCCGCTCATAAGTACTTTGGTGAACAGACGACGCCTAGAGTGCCTCGATGCACGCGCCCCCTGCGAACGGAACGGAGGCGCGCGAGCGCATCGAGGCACCCTAACGAGGCGCGCTACTCTGGCGCCATCTCGTAGCCATTGTCGCCATAGTCCGTCTTGCGCGGCACTACGCTTTTCTTCTCACACTTTCACCATACCCTCCTCATCCACTTTCCTTCTCGCGCTCTTTTCGCTCTCGCGGTTTTTCATCACCCGCTGCGCTCCACGTTCGCTCTCATCTTTCGCTGTGTTCGTTCGCTCGGCCACTAGGTACGACGCCGGCGTTCGCAACAGGAACGGTTGCCTAAGAGCTGCACTATAAAATAAAATAGAACATGCACCACGTGGTTGAAAGAGGGCAGTAGCAGTAAGCAGCATCTTCCGTTGTTTAGTTCTGCCAACAAATAAACAAGGTGATCACTCAAGCCGATAGCTTTTCTCTGGGCGCATGCCGCAAATGCATGCTTTGGCACAGTAGCTCTGTAAAGTCAGTTCTCGTATCATTGTCGTCACTCCTTAGTCACCACTACTGCGGTGACGCCACCAAAACTGTAAGAAAACACAACCAGGTTGTTCTTTCTCAGCCGTCTTGGTGTATGTTGAAAGGAAAATGATGATATATTAGCTTGGAATGAATTCAAGTCCTCATGTTTTTCTGGTAACTTGCGTGCCAACCACGGTACTGACGACGGGATCCCTAAAACATATCAGAGTGAATTACACTTCAGTAATATTAATTGCCTTGCTTTTGCGTGAAGAGACTACAGATAGTACAAGATTGATATTTTTTTATTTGTGAATAGAATTTACCTTGTTTTCGTATTACTTCTTTTTTATCAATGTTCCCGAGCCGTTATTGTCATAACCTGAGATGTTACAGCCAAGTAATTTGGGAATTTAATGCGGCGCTTCATTTCTACATCGTTCTCTAGCTTGCTTAACCTCCCGAGACCCGAATACAACTATAGGACACAATCACTCTGCAAGATTGTTTTTATTGTGTACTTGTATGTAACGCACGTGAAAAACATTTTTTCATTTACATGTCATGAGCTGCATCTCCATGTACGTGGAACAAGTAACCGTCTCCTCATGTTGGCTGTGGTAAAACCTACATTTCATTTCCTAAACGCATAGATGAAGATGCAGCTGCGTGTAGTCCATTGCCATATTGCTGCTGCATCCTGGAGTTTAAAATCTAAAGACCGGAATCCCAAAGAATGTGTGACAAATGGCAATGTTGCTTTCCGCCGTGTATGACAACACAGAGTTCTAGATCAATTTAGACTCAAATTTCTCCAAATCGAATGACCCGAGTATAAGTCAACCATTTCCTTATTGTTCCACATGCAGTGCGACTTCATATCCAGAATGAATATCTTGAGTGATCGCTTCTGAGTGAATGCTGCAAAAAAATTTTTGGAAATGAGCAATATATTGTAGAAGGGGCCTTAGGACCTTAAGACATCGTATTCGTTTGTTTTTTTCCTTTTTTCTTCTCCGCTGTTGTTGCTGTCTCGCAGCCGCAAACTGGTGTTTTATCCCGATTTATTACACGCAGCCTTGCTTTTACGAGTGCAATTTATAACCAACCTACTTCAGTGCAAAGCCACACCGGTTGGCCCGGGCGCATTCTCCCACAAGTTTCGCTTGTATTCTGCTGAACACAACATCCCCGCAGGTTCCTAAGGAAGGCCTAATGCCCGCCCGCATGGACGTGTGCGTTTCGTCGAGCGAGCAGTTCCAGATGATCCAGGGCCGAGGTCTGCTCTACGTCAGCACACCTGTGTTCCCGTGGCTGGCGGTACCAATGCCGGTCTCGCAAAAGGCTTACAACGCCAAGTGAAACTGATCAAACAGCGAAGCGCCGGCCCAGCTTTGTTCATTTCTTCGCGCGCGTCGCTATTTGCCTTTCTTTTTTATCGAGACTGACTGCTGAGAGCGAGGAAGGAAACAAACTGGGTCATTGGACGAAGGCCAAACGCTTCGGCTGCGTTGGACCTCTACTGCTGCCAGAGCTCTCCTCTTGAAGGAGTCGCAGAGCAGTAATAATGGCTATGCCTTCTGAGTGCACCAAAAATATAGCGAACATCAAATTGTGACGGTGTCATTCACGCTGTTGTTGTTTAGCTACTGGATCGCGCACAGGATCAACAACAGATTGTGTCTTTGGACGCTTTCTAGGTGGCATGCGGCGCGGCGGGCTTCGCGACCTCCTGATCCACAGACCACAGATTAAGCGGTAAAGAACGTAGCACGACGCACATGGAAGTCATGTATAGGAACCTTCGCTACAATATAAGTGCGGCTTCAGGGCAAATTTATTTTCAGTATCACATGGCATGCTTTGTATATTTGCTTCTATTGTGAATACTATTCCAAAAGAATACCCTGAAGAATGCTGGTTTAAACTTGATGCGGATAACATTGTGTACAAAAAAATTTGAAGAGATGTTAGATTGGCACATTCAGTGGTATTCGTGTTGGCGCATATGCATTGGCATTCCAGTTATGTTGTGCTTCAATGCATAAAACGACGCTTTGTTAAGCAAGTAACTGGAACGCCACTGCATTTCCCCGCAAAGTTCGGGAATTAATATCTCGAAACTGGGGTCATCCTGAGAATTCGTTTCAAGTGGATCCGCCTTGCGTACTCCACGGCTACAATTTGTAAATGACAATATGGGCCGTAAGATAATGAAGTGAAAACTTAATTAGGTTAATTTTTAATAATTAGCCAATTTTGCATTTCAATTTCTTGTGCAAGTAATGTCCGCCTCTTCGAGTAGACCAGTTCATCAACTATAATTGTGCTATCTGCCACAGGCAACGCTTAAATATTTTTTGAAAGTGTTCGCTGAAACACCATGTATTATTGACCTGTAAATCGCAAACACGTCAAAGATTGCCTCAAGATTTTCTTGTTGTTGTCGTTGTGGTGATCAACTGAAAGTGTTCCAATTGGAGGCCTTTGTTAAAGTTAGTTTTCTGTGAACAAAATTCCAATACACAAACGCCATTTCAACACTCTGCGGCGAGCCATTTCAACACACAGGCGAGCTTCTGATGCTCGCGATGCAAACGTTTCTGTGAGACGACGTGAGATGGCACCAGTTATTTTGGCACAATACATGGCTTAATGGCGCCAGCTCGATGCGAAATATCCAGCAATATCCCAATTCTGCCATAATTAATAAATTAAAGGAGTGCATCTGTTGGTTTTTAGAGGCGAGAACATAGTTTATTTACTGTATACAGAAATACATTAGAAAATACTGACTTCTTAAATTCCCTAAACAATGAAAGACCTCGATCACTCTTTGTTCAAACATTTACATTCATTCCATTCGGCGCAAAACCGGCAAAGCCATGTTGAGCATTTTAGTGCATTAGTTGGACACCACGCGAGGTCAAAAACTAATTTTGTTATCCTCCGCCAGTCTGCCGCCAACACATCTTTAAGGAAACAGTTAAATACCATGTGGTTTTATACGAATTCGTCTGTCTTCTCTAGAGATACCAGAAAGCGTGTCATGTATTTGCAATATTTCTATTTAGCTCTTTAATACTAGCTGGCAGCATACAGCGACGTGAACAAAAAGCTTACGCTTAGTCGCTGCGTTAGAAAAGAAGGTGTGGTTGGATCAATGTGATTCACTATATCGATGTAGCTTGCTATATTTATGCAATGATGCAATGATGTAGCTTGCTATCGTGCTATCTGCTTCCAGTAGATGATAGCTGTAACGTTTTCTTCTTAATAAAAGAAATCATACCAAAATTGGTGAACGTCGATCTAAAACCATTTCTCCGTGCCCGTGTATTTAGTAAGAGCTTCTGAGGCAAATCTTGCTCTGAACATTTACAACCACCCGAAAAAAACCTGCTGTCACGTGGAAATGAACTTCTGACACGTTTTCTGCGTAGCAATGGGCAGTAGGTAGAGAAAAATAACCGCACCTGTGCATGGTCTCGTTGTATCCACGAAAAAAAAACTACGGTTCACATACTGGTTCAAGCAAAACTTAAAGGTGAAAGTGAAGGTTGCTTGTCAGAAATACATGAGAAAAAGAAGGCCGCAGCTAGAATATTTTAGAAGCACGTTAACTTATTAGGCAGGAATTCTGGGACAATAAAACAACATATCCTAGACGAAGATGGATACAAACCGGAACGAGACGCGGCATTAATTTACATCTGAAAAATAACAGCCGAATCATTTCAAGTCAATGGCAAGGTGGTCTCTGAGAGAAAAAAAGAGCACGAACGAGAACTGATGGGAAAGTAGCTGGCGCTGAGCAATTTCATCTGGAAGAAAGCCGAAGAAAGAACTCCTAGACGCACAGCCACATGGTTAGACAAGGTTCCCGTTAGGCTGATTTATGAACTAGAACCAAAAAGCAAGGAAGCTCTGTCGAAAACAGTAGAAAAAAGATTGCAAGATAGGCGAATACCAGACAATTGGCGACCAAGTAGAATGAATTTAGTTTATGAAAGTAAGGAGCAAAAGATAGAATTCACTCATATAGACGACTGACCATTATATCGGTAATATATGCAGGTTAGCAATGCAGGCGAATAAAATAAAACTGCAGAATGGGAAGAACATAACGGCATATTGGGAGAGCTTCAGAATGGCTTCAAAGTTGGTAGGCGTCTAAATGATGACTTATTCGTTCTTACTCAGTGTATTGAAAAATCCGGCAGATCCCCCGCCCTGTGGGAATCGATGTTATGCGAAGCAGTGTGCGGGGAGCCTACGAAGTTAACGAAACGACCATGAGAGCACCAAGGCGTAGGTGGCTCTTTCATGACCTACATGACACGCATGTCATGACATTCATGTCATGAGTCCTCTGGAGTTCCTTTAGCTACACCTAAGAGACCTTAAGGCGAAAGCGTTAGGCTTGCTCATGATTATGACTTCGACCATCAACCTTTAGCCTTTTTCTTCACTAAGTACCACATCCGAACCCATTACATTGGTTTTTGAGTGTTAATCTTTTTTCGCTGAGTCATGCCCATCATTATGACTTCTACCATCATCCTTTAGTGTTTCCTTTACTTAGTGCCCGCGTCCTAACCCATTCCAGTGGTTTCTGAGTGTTAATCTTTTTTTCCGCTGAGTCATCCTCTCTTTAGCTGGGTCATGCCCACAATTATGACTTCTACCATCATCCGTTAGTGTTTCCTGCACTTAGTGCCCACGTCCAAACCCATTCCAATAGGTTTTGAGTGTTAATATTTTATTCGCTGAGTAATTGTCATTTTTGCTGAGTCATGCTCATGACTATGATTTCTACAGCCATCCTTTAGTGTTTCCTTCACTTAGTACCCACGTCCGAAACCATCTCAGTGGTTTTTGAATGTTAATCTGTTTGCGCTGAGTCATTGTCATTTTTGCTCGGTCGTGGTCATGACTATGATTTCTACCATCATCTTTTTAGTGTTTCCTTCACTTATAGTGCCCTCGTCCGAACCCATTCCAATGGTTTTAGAGTATTAATTCTTTTTTCGCTGAGTCATTGTCATTTATGGTGAGTCATGCGTATGACTGATTTCTACCATCATCCTTCAGTGTTTCCTTCACTTAGTGCCCACGTCCGATCGCATTCCAGTGGTTTTTTAATGTTAATGTTGTTTCGCTAAGTCATTGTCATTTTTGCTGAGTCATGCTCATGACTGATTTCTACAGCCATCCTTTATTGTTTCCTTCACTTAGTACCCACGTCCGAAACTATTTCAGTGGTTTTTTAGTGTTAATCTGTTTCCGCTGAGTCATTGTCATTTTTGCAGAGTCATGCTCATGACTATGACTTCTACCAGCATCCTTTAGTGTTTCCTTCACTTAGTGCCCACGTCCGATCACATTCCAGTGCTAAGAATGTTAAGCTTGTTTCGCTGAGTCATTGTCATTTTTGCTCGGTCAAGGTCATGACTATGATTTCTAGCACCATCTTTTAGTGTTTCCTTCACTTAGTTCCCACGTCCTAAGCCATTTCAACGGTTTTTTAGTTTTAATATTTTTTACTGGGTCATTGTGATGACCTACATGACACGCATGACATGACATATCATTTATGTTCGTCATATACTTTTTTCATAGTATGCCAATTTTGGTACATGTATACCAAGTTAACGAAACGACCATGAGAGCACAGAGACGTAAGCGGCTAGATAGATACTGTCAAAGTAGGAAATGTTCGCAAAAAAGTGCTTCGCATTTAATATCCAGAGAGCGCTGCTGAGCACGAGGTCGCGGGATCGACTCCCGGGCGTGGCGGCCGCATTTCGATGCAGGCGCAATGCAAAACATTGGCCGCATATCTGCTTGCTTCGCTGCAAATGACGTCGAAGGGCGATAGTTTTCTGCCGCTACTGATACGTAACACCCTCTCGATCTCTCCGATACGCAACACCCTCTCTGATATGTAACACCCCCTCACGCTCTCCCCTCCCCTCTCACTCCTCCCTTGCTGGGTGAATGGTGGTTTTGCTGAATTAATTCAAATTATGCTCTCGCGTCACCTCTTGGGACCTTTTATGATTGTTGGCTTAAAGCCGGCTACAGAGATGCGGCTTCAGTCGGCTTGTTTTTAACGCGTAGCTTCTCTTCGACACCATTTCTAACGCGTTGAATTTTTCATTTGCAGCGCTTCATTTTATTGCGATAGCAATTATATGGACACTTCAACCGGATTTCTGGCGTCGGCGTCACCGTCGCCGTCGCCGTGAGGTTCCGTATAGATTCCAAGGGCGATAAAATCGTCGCCGCGCGCCGTATGCGCGAGCGAAAGAGGGCGGGGGACGCGCGCTATCACGGAGGGCGAACTCCCCCGCGCGCTATCAAGGAGAGCGAACGCACGGTGGAAAGCAAACGCGACCGTCGCGCGAAAAGCCGAGGGGGTATGGCAGGGAGGGGGGCGGGGCGGCGCTGTGCTCCGGCACCAAAGGCGTATCTTGCCACTCAATCTCCCACGCGAAAGCAAGAAACGGGAAGAGGGGGGGAGGGGGGGGGGGGCAGCTTCTCCTCTGCCAACAACTTCTCCTTTGCCCGACGGTGCCGGTCGCCCGCACCCCACACGGCTCTGACCTTTGTATGCGCTGTGCATTCGCCGCTCAGCTTCCGTTGAAGCGATAGACCGCGCGAACCTGCGCTTGCTGCCAGTGTTTTGACAGTCGTTGGCTGCGGTGATTCAGTGTGATCTATTCATGTTTGCTTGTGCGCGCTGACACCACGATTGTTAATTCAGTTAGTAAGCCAATGTGTCCAAGTTTATGCAGCCGATAAAACTACTATCCCTACTCCGAATAGCTCTCTACTAATTTGCTATCGCAATCGACGCTTCGCCTTTCGGGCGAAACTGCGACATTTTTTTCATTTCTTTCTGTCCTTCCTTTCTCTCTGTGTTTCTCCTTCTTTCTCTCTCTCTCTCTTTCTTTAAATGTCTCTCTCTCGCTCGCTCTCATTTTCTCCTTCTCTCGCTTATACCAAGTTCTGGTACAATCGTTGGTACAACGCAATCATATGGTTCCTATAAATGCATGTTTTACAAGCGTGGGTGTATAGCCTAGTGGTCATGGCGCTCGCTTTCGGACAGTGGGTACTCGGGCTCAAAGCCCGCCTCACCAAAGTAGTTTATATTATTTATTTATTACTCTCACTCAGTCTGTCTTTCATTCTCTCTCTCTCTCTCTGCACCTCCTCTCCTCATGCTTGGCTTTAGCGGGGCGGTTGAATCGAGTGATGGAGAGACAAAGTCTTTCACGTTTAGGTAGCCCAAGAAAGACTATCGTCGTTTAAATGTCCGTGTGCTTGCGTTGTAGTGCACGTTCAAGAACTCCACGTGGTCAAAATGAATCCGTAGCCCGTCCACAACGGTATGCATAATCCGAACTCTTTTTGGCTCGTAAAACCCCAAAAAGAAGAATGAAATATCCCGAAAAGAAAAGGAGACTGTTACAATTGCCTTTTTTAGACATTTCCGGAGCGTATTAAAACATAGACTGCAACAGTTTGTGGCATATTCTGGAAGGGGAAGGCTTTTTAACGCGACAGCATTATTTATATATTTATTTATTTACTTACTTATTTATTTCTTTATTTATTCATTTATTTATTTTCAGTACCCTCAAGGTATAAATACATTACAGAGGGGAAGGGCACACAAAGTAAAAGCGAACACAAAAATAATAACATAAAGATAACATAAAGATAGAAGCATGACACAGAATTGTACAAAACATATACAGCATATACGAAGCATTAGACCGAATAATTACATACTGACATAAAGCACAGAAGAACGTAATGTGTGGTACTACAATAAGCTTGATAGGGCATTTTTAAAGGCAGTTGAATCAGCTATGTCCGTTATGAAGGCGGGTAAGTGATTCCAGTCCCTTGCGGTTCTACTGACAAAAGATTGCGAGCCTGCAGTAGTTGAAAAATACGGTATCTTAGCCTTATGCGGATGATCAAGCCGGTGTGAGCGAAATGGCGCTGGTAGGATGAACAAGGATCGAAGAGCCGGGTTGTGGTAGTACATTTTGTGAAAAAGACAAATGCGTGACTGCTTTCTACGGTTGGCCAGGGAAGGAAGACCAAGAGTAGCTTCCATTTCTGTGACGCTGGCACTGCGATTATAGTTAGCTGAAATAAAGCGAGCGGAGCAATTTTACACTGCCTCTATGCCCTGTATCAATGTAGAGTGATGCGGATCCCACACAGACGAGGCGTATTCTAGCTGGGGCCAAACGTAGTTTGTATAAAGTAACAGTTTTAGTGACAGCGGGGCAAGGTAAAAGTTTCTTCTTAAGTAACCTAAAGTTTGGTTTGCTTTAGCTAATAAATAATCAACGTGATGTTTCCATGATAAGGCACTGCATATGTAAACACCAAGATAGTGATAGGAAGCTGTGGTTTGCAGGGAGTTGTTAAGAAAGTAGGACGGAGAGATAACATCACGCCTAGTTACGCGCATGCTTTTGCATTTAGCAACGTTTAATTCCATACGCCACGTGTGGCACCACTCTGTTACGATATTTAGATCGTTCTGAAGTGATTTACGTCGGAAGCGTTGGCTATTTTCCGGTAAATGACACAGTCGTCGGCGAATAAACAAGCTTGGGAAGAAATATTAGCAGTTAGATAATTGATATAAATGAGAAATAAAGGTGTCCAAGGACTGGCCCTTGAGGTACGCTGGAACCGACTGGAGCCAATGGAGAAACGGAGCCGTTAGCTGTAACATACTGGACACGACAGGAAAGAAATTCGCGAATCCAATCAAGTACTTGTGGGTTAATATTTAACGCATTTAGTTTATGTAACAGTGAGGAGTGAATAACTTTATCAAAAGCCTTGGCGAAATCTAAAAAAATACAATCTACAAAAAATCCGGAGTCAATATACTCATGTAAGTTGTTTGCGAAGGTGATAAGTTGGGTTTCACACGAGAAAAGCTTACGGAAGCCATGTTGCGAAGTCGAGAAAAAACTGTTATCCGCTAGATAGTTGACAAGATGTGTAAAAATGATATGTTCAAAAATCTTACATGGAACTGACGTGAGTGAAATAGGTCGAAAGTTTAACGGGCTATATCGTTTACCTGATTTGAAAATTCGCACAATTTTACCTATTTTCCAGTCACCTGGTAAAGTACAAGAGTCATACGATTGCGAAAAAAGACTCTAGAATAATTGAACCGCACTCTTTCGTGTTTTTGAGGTATTTCGTATTATATTGATCTGTTCCACAAGTGGAACTTAGTTTTAGTTGTCGATCATTTTAGCGTTAAGGGCCCTGTGTCGCAGAAAATCCGGCGTCAGTGTAGGCGGCGACTATGGCGCCCATGGCCGAGAAAACCATCCCCAACCACGCAGGCCCTCCAAATATATTTAGGTATGCCACGCCATTCTATAATTTATGTTGCTCATACGTTGTCTTGCATTCTTGGCAAAGCTATTCCTCGGAATTTTGAGAATGACAATCCATAAACAAACGTCATGAAACAAAACACCCACAGCGCATGCCTTTTATGGTAAATCTTCTCAGACTGAAATATTAAAAGTACGAAACCAAAACGGAAACCTGAAACTATGCCATTTTTGTGGCGCGGATGTGCCATATCTTCGGGATCACCCCACACAAGAGGCCGCGTTTCTACCAGAAAGCTCGCCTTCGTGCGTAGCGTTCCCCGCCAGTGTTTCCCGGTAACCATTACCACGGCCGCTCCATAAAAAAAAATCACCGCATATCCACGGGGTGAATGATGATGAGTGGGCGAAGCTCCGGAGGGAATCATCGGTAAACCATGAATCTTCAGTGTAATTCACCCAGTCTCGCCGCACTAAATCGAACGATTGACTTCCACCAATGACACGCGCCATATGTGACGTCATTCCTATTTTGTAACAGCGCCCTTCATTATAATTGCACCATCTCCCGCTTAAGGGGACGCTAGCACAAACGCGTTAGAAACGTGCAGTACTCTCTAGTAAGGGGGAGAGGCCACAGCGTCTTACGCAGCCGTTTACACATGCCGGAACGTGGACCGCGTTTGCCGACGCCATCAGCGTTTATGAATACGGGGGTAAGGCGGAGAGGCCACAGCGTCTTACTCCAGCTTCTTACACGGGCCGTAACGCGCTAGCACAAACGCATTAGAAACGCGCAGTCTTTCGTTAATGTTGGGTATTTATTGTCATCGTGGTTGCGCTTCGTGGTGTAGTGGTTAGCGCCGCGCGTTCGGAAGCGAGGGGTCCCTGGTTCGATTCCGCGCTACGGACACAACTATCGGAATTTCTTTTTATTGCGATAGCAATTATATGGACACTCAAAAGCAGATTTCTGCCGTCGGCGTCGCCGTCGCCGTCGCCGTGAGGTTCCGTATGACGTCAATGGAGATGAAATCGTCGCCGCGCGCCGAACGCTGTATGTGCGAGTGAAAGGGCGCGAGGGGCGCGCGCTTTTACGGGGAGTGACCGCACGGCGGAGAACAAACGCGCGTTCTGCGCCGTGCTCGCTTAAGGGCTGCAGAAGTATAGGCGTCTCTTTACTCCTTTACAATCATCATATATGTAGAGCAAACGCGCCTTCTTCCGAGGCGCGAGAGGCCGTGGGGGAGGGGGAGGGGAAGGCAGGCGACGTTTAGCTGCGGCACCAAGTGCCTATTTATATCAGAGGCTCCGGCAACAGTCACCAACGCCGCACGCATTTTGAGCGAACGCGGGCAGAACGCCGACGGCGTCGACAACAGTTCTGCGTGTTGCCGGTGCTGCTGCATGTCCAAGTTTATACAGCTGATAAAGCTAATATCATTTACTCCGTATAGCTCTCTACAAATTTGCTATCGCAATTGATGCTTCGCCTTTCAGGTGAAACTGCGACAACTTTTTTTTCATAAAAGTAGACGTGGCTACCTACTACGACGACGACCACCACTACTACTACTACTACATACTACAGAGGAGGGACAGACCCACACCCTAAGGAGCTTCGCCCCTAAAAGGTGCAGCCTGCCGCGTCGGGCGCGCTACAATGGGAGCACGGAGCAAGAAACCTTATTGTTTAACATCGCCATGGCTAGCCTCCCAAGAGTACTAAACCATCGAACACCAGTGAAGATATCTATATATGCCGATGATATCTGCATATGGGTCTCCGGCTATCAGCATCGGCGCCTCGCACGAATAGCCCAGGGAGCAGTAAATGTCATTCAAGGCCACTTGGCAACGCTTGGACTATCACTATCAGCAGAGAAATTATCATTCATACTATTTCCTGGAGTTAAAAGAAAATCTACACGCTTGAAGCTGAACATGGGCGGACACCACATTCGACAAGTCACCAACGTCCGATTTCTTGGCGTTACCTTGGACCACAGGCTAATCTGGCGCCACGCTGTTGACCACGTCGTGACGTCATCGTCACAGAGGCTACATGTGCTCAAGCGAGTCGCTGGCATACGCTGGGGCAACCACCCGACATCGATGCTACGGCTACATACAGCGTTGGTTACCAGTCGGATCCTGTACCAGCTACCTCTGATGTCACCCTCAGATAGCCAATACGAGCGCTTAGAAGCCATCCACAGAAAATGTATTCGACTTTGCCTTGGAGTCCCTCAGCCAGCGTCGAACAAGAAAGTGCTCTGCGAAGCTGAGTCACGCCCTTTGCGACTTCAGGCTTCCCAGAGTCTCATGATCCAGTTACTACGATTGAGTGAGTCTACGCCCGGGAAAGCCCTGTTAAGACGTATAAGTAACAGGCCACGGTCACATTTTTATGCAGCACTGAACACACTTCGCGTCTTAGGATTGCGCTGCTCGAGACAGAGGGAAAAGATAGAACCGCCCTGGACATTCGAGGACATCACATGCGACTTAAGTGTACCACGATTGCAGTCAAAGAGCTGCATTCCATCTGCAGAAGCCAAGTCATTAGTCCTACAACATTTGCACACGACTTACCGGAACCACCTACAAGTATACACAGATAGCTCTGTCAAAGCAGACGAAGACCGCTGTGCAGCTGCATTCTGTATTCCCTCTCTGAGATATACATGGTCTGGCCGTCTAGACTGTATGGCCTCGTCGACAGTTGTAGAAGGCGTAGCAATAGCTTCTGCGCTGCGCAAACTAAAGTCTCTGCCTTCGCAGAAGGTGGTTGTCCTTACGGACTCAAAGGCCGTGTTACAACAACTATACCGCGGTCTGCCATCCACCAAGTTCCCACGAAAATCACTAGCCCTTGTGAAAGAACTCAAGAACAAAGGCTTCACGGTAAAGTTTCAGTGGATTCCCTCCCACATTGGTATTACTGGCAACGAAAAAGCTGATGCGCTTGCATACGCAGCGCCCTATCATCCTCCCAAAATCAAGGCTCCAAGGAGTAATCAAGTGAAAAAATCGGACATTCGAAATCACTTTGGGTCGCTTTGGGTTCCACCACATATGCTCTGCGTAACCAAGAGATTTCATCGAGAGGAAGCATCACTTTTATATCGAATCAGGACAGGATCTGCTAGTACACCGGCCTGGTTATTTGAGACGGGACGAATCAATTCTCCGAACTGTACGGCATGTGACGAGACAGGAGATATTGAACACTTTCTGTGGTCATGCCAGCAATTCCAAGTTGAAAGGGACGCTCTCCTGGAGAATCTACAAAAAAAGGACCTTCCGCATGCGTGCCTGCAACACCTTGTATTTCCCGAGGGATCAGTAATAGCCCACACAGAAACTTCACGTCTCCTTATAGAATTCTTAAGAGAGACTGGTTTGATGGAGATATGGTGAAACCATTCATCGATATTGTAAGAGACGCTCAGGCGGAGAAATTGCCAGCCTTGATCCCCAGCCTAAACCCGCCTGTTGCTACAATCCACCACCACCACCACCACAAACCTTCCTCCGTGAATGGGAGCGAACGTCACGGCCATAGTTGCATTGTCGGCCGCTTGGCTGGGCTGAACGGCGCTAGTCATTCGCGATGGAACGCGCCGGCTTGCACGCGCGACAGCGTTCCAGGCGCGTTCCTGACGCATTTGCTATGCTGATGCCAGACAACAGCCTCCCGACGTGTGGCGCTGCGGCGGATCAAACCATTTTCGATGCACGTGGCAGGCCGCACTTTTTTTTTTATCCAGTGGCCGTGATTCGGGTAACCGTGAATCCCCCGTACATTGCCCACTCGAACATGCAAATGAGTGACAACACATGTGTAGAGTATATAGAATGCTGTTTTATTGGTCGTATATGGTATTGAGGTACGGACTTCGTTTTCTCTCCATTAAGACTGTCTTGTGATCAGTGCAGCAGCACGGCGACGCCCATAGGCGGACCCAGAGGTGGTGAGAGCGCGGGAAGCGGCGACGAAACGCCGGAAGCGTTCTCCAGAAGCCGGAACCTGAAGCCGTATGTATGTATACATGTATATGTAGATACATGAAGATGAACGTATATATATATATATATATATATATATATATATATACACACACACATATATATATATATATATATATACATTACATGTGTACAGTATATATAGCGCTTACATAGTCCTTGAGCTCCGCAGCGCCCCTACCCCTAGCGGTCTCCATGCAAACCAGAGCTACGGACACCGGAGGACGACGAGGGACAAGGCTCGGTCCTAAGGTACTTCGCCCCTAAAAAAAGGTGCGGCCTGCTGCGTCGCGTCGCGGTCAATGGGCGAACGCGTCTCGGCTGAGTTGACAGTTGCGGCCGCTGTTTTAGGGGCGAAGCACCTTAGGGCCGAGCCTTGTCCCTCCCTAGTCGTCCGTAGCTGCAGTTTGCATAGAGTCTACTAGGGGCGCTGCGGTGCACAAGGGCGTTCATTCCCGACGCGCGCTCTCTTTCTCTCTTCAGCCATGGATGATAACGGTCGGTGCACAAGGGCGTTCGTTCCCGACGCGCGCTCTTTCTCTCTTCAGCCATGGCTTATAACGGTCGCTTCTGATAACGGCGCGCCCGCTATGGATGAAAAGGCGAGAGTGGCGGCTCAACTGCAAGTGGAGTGGAGGGCTTGCAAAGCTGCTGTAGCACGGCGAGGCAGGCAACAAGCGGACCCGGAGTCTAGGGCGCGGGAAGCTGAAGCAAAACGGCAACGCCGGCAAGCGGACCCGGAGCTGAGGGTTCGCGAAGCTCACGCTTGAACTAGGGAGCCTACAGGCAAGCGCTTTAACGGCGCTTGAATGTAGGCTCCCTAGCTTGAACCGAACATCGGCGCCACCAACCTAAGGTAGAGAACGCTTCCGACGTTTTGCCGCCTCTTCCCGCGCTCTCGCCGCCTCTGGGTCCGCTTGCCGGCGTCGCGCTTTAACCGAGCATCGACGCCACCAACCTCAGGTAGAGAACGCTTCCGGCGTTTTGCCGCCGCTTCCCGGGCTCTCACGGCCTCAGGGTCCGCTTGCCCAACGTTGCGCTTGCCGGCGTCGGGGGATTCACGGTTAACCGAATGATCTCCCGGTGCTTCGCCCACTCATTATCATTCACTTCGTGGATATGCGGTCATTTTTAAATGCGAAGCAGTTCTTGCCGGCGGCTCTGTCCGTCCCTCCATCCGCCGTGCGGCTTCCACACCCGCACTGCGCATGCGCATCCTCCTCCTCTCCTTGTCTCATCTCCACTCCTCTGCGACGCTCCTCTCCGGATTGCGCAACGAATGGCAACACCTGCGGCTCCGCGCGCGATAATGCGAAGCAGCTTAGGTTAGAGGCACGACGGTAGGCGCTGCATACTCCGCTGGGGGCGCCACTGTAGCTCGAGGTATAATGACCGCGCGCGCGAGCGGTCCGCTCCTCTGAGTCCTCTCATTCTCCTCCCGCAACGCCGCGATGAGTGCCACGGACAGCGGCAGCGTCAACGCCAGTGTCTGCACCGTGGACAGCGCCGCGGAGAAGAGGGCTCGAGCCGCTGCCACAAAACGGCAGCGGCGACAGGCCGATCCCGAACTTCGAGTCGACCCCATGGCTGCTTCGCATACTACTCAGGGTTCCTCTACGGGAAGATGACGTAATTTTTTTTTTTTTTGGTGAGGACGCCACTGCTCCGGTACACAAGGCAGACGCTGGTTCGTGCTACAGTGTGGTTGCCTCAGGATTTATGCGTGTTGGTGTGCTTTTTCGTGCGCATTCTCGTGAGATTTTTTAAAAGACGATAGTCTTTCTTGGGGAACTTAAACGCTGAAAATTTGGTCTGTCTGTCTGTCTGTCTTTCTGTTGTCTGTCTGTCACCCGATTCAGCCACCCGGCCAAAGTTGGACCACTTGCTTACCGCCCACACTACTTAAACTGGTACGGCTGTTCATACTTGTGAACGTTATCGATCAAAAAGTAAATATTACGCATATCTGAGGCGCAACATCACTAGGTAAGTATTAGGAGGTGTGTTCCTTTAAAAGAAAATACATAGATACGTAACTCTAAAGACCCTAGTTTCTTAAGCTGCGCTGAAAATGCCATGCTATGCGCGCCGACGAACGACGTCTGCCACGAAGGGAGGGAACCCTCTGCACAAGCTCGTGTTTCCCCGACTGCATGCCGACGAGCGCCCTCTGCCATGGAGGAAGGAAACCCTCTGCACAAGCTCATGTTTCCCGATGTATTGCCAGATGGCGTCCATGTCTCACGCAGCGCCTCCTCAATTTTATCAATGCCAGCCAGATGCGGCCGATTCCGCCTCCTCAATTTTATCAATGCCAGCCAGATGCGGCCGATTCAACATAAAGGAAGCGCTGTCTGAGGCAGGGCAAAACATAAATGGCCGCTTGATGAAATACAACCCACTCTACAAGACATGCCCAGACAACGCAGGGAAAAGACCGACGACCCAATTGCAGCGGAGAAGCGCCGGCGTGTCGACGCTGGTCGTCTCAAGCGTGCCCAGGAAACGTCCGAGCAACGAGCCGAGCGGCTAGCGCAAGGAGCTTGGCAAGCGAAAGCGAAGTGCCTACAACCCGGTTTGGAACGGCTCTCGACCACGTCTTCCAACGCGGGCTAAAGAACGTGGAAGTACTGAAGTACGCCTCCTACTTCAGCGTACACAGACCTCTGCTCTGCTTGGTTGCCAATGCGTCGGACGACGAGGGATGTCATGGTGACACTCAGTGTGCCAGTGGTACCAGTGCCCCTGTGGAACGTGACCGTGCCTCACACCCTGGCGTCACCGGAGACGGGAAGGCGTCTACTTCGGCGCACCAGTAGTACATGCGCACAGCCATTGACCCTTCCACGCAATAAAATACATTCATGTCTCACAAATGGTTCTTCTTTGCAAACTATCATGCTATACAGTATACCACACGCGACCGAAACTTTGCTGACATATCGTGGAGGTACGAACACATGGCATGCCAGCAGTGATAATGCGGTAAAATGAAATCTGTTCAAACAAACCTCCATTGCATTTATCATGCCAGGACGGAAATGGTACGAGAACAGCATCACGGGTGGCCGCGGATCAGACCAGCACTCATGTAGTACGGCCGGCAGAAGACTATCGTTTTTCGACGACATTTGCAGCGAAGCACGCAGATACGCGGCCATTTTTTGTGTGATCGTGTGTGTGGGCAGCTTGCCTCATGTTTCCTGTGCTTGAGTCGGTTATTTGGTGTGCCCATGTGTGGCAGACGTTTTTTCTAGCAGTGTGATACCGCGAAGCTGTTGTGTGCCGCTGTGCAACTTGAACGCGAGAAGAGACGCTACTGTAAAGTACCACGGATTACCCTGGGATCTACACCGTCGGGAAGCGTGGCTGAAGTATATTTCTCGCCAAGGGCCGTCAGGGAAAGGAAGCAAGTGGGAGCCGAGCGACAGCTCGCTGGTATGTTCACCTGCACCTTTGTTCAGCGCGTTATGAAGGCAGACGACGTCAGAAAAAGGAACAAGTTGTGCCACCCTCTGACGTCAGCCTTGCCTTCCACATCTCACTCACTGTGGACAATTCATATGTGAAAGAAATGACCACGCTCACACTGAGGAGCTTTTCAAAACATTCTTTTAAAAGTTGCTGCGGCCTCTTATAGCGAATGGGGCTGGGAATACAAATGCAACTGTAGAGCGAGTTCTGACGCTGTCGCATAAACCTCTGTCAAGGAAGGTTTTCCACCTGTGAATAAGCTCTTCGTTATTTACAATAAAGTTGCAGTAAAAGTGTTAAGGTGCTCGTCGAATCATTTCACACTTCTGTCGCCTGCCCATACAGTTATAAATTTTCCACACGCTCACGCCCATTCGTGTGTGGTTTCCAATTCGTGACTTAATAACGTACATCCAGGGACGTAGCCAAAACTTTTTTCTGGGGGGAAGGAGGGTGCACGAGAGGGTTAACAAGGTGAGTTTCATGTCAAGCGCGATGGTAAGTGGAGCTGTTGGGAGAGACATGCCAATCAGAAACACGGGCAAGATCTAAGATGAGCAGCACGTAAAAAATAAAAATGAAACGGAGGCAGAAGAGAGAAACGTACACAGAACAAGCGCTTGTCATTTCTGCGTATCTTATTTTGCCACTGTTTCTTTGCGCGCTGATGATTTCAAGTCATGCATCTTTACTAACCTGCCCAACCTGCCGCACTTGTCAGATTGCAGAGAACAGAGATACAGCTTCGCTGTATCTTAAGCTTTGGAACAGTTAAACTTCCGGCAAAAAGGCGTCAGGGCCCTTTGGCCACCCTCCTCAGTGCCTGCATCCGGGCAGCCTTCACGGAGAGCATTGAGGCCCACTCTACTAAAGATTGGCACTCCTATGGCAAACTTTTCACATAGCCTGATTAGAGTCACTGTCACGCGTACCAACGCGGCTGTGGAAGCGCTTCTCCGTGAAAGGCTGTACCTAGGGAGCCTACATGCAAGCGCTGTTTTGAATGTAGGCTCCCTAGCTGTACCAGAGCAGTGGCGCCAGAGCGGGCGCGAGGCGAACTATGCCCGAGACGCCGTTTCGGCGCCACGCAGCAGGCCGCACCTTTTTTTTTTTTTTTTTATGTAGTGGCCGTGCCATTACGGTTGCTTAAGCTGCAGTTGTCGGGAAGCCTGAGAAGCATGCAGTCAGGGATCTTTGAATGCTATCGCGTTCCACTCTTAGAAGCGAAGCTTAAGCGTCCTCCCAAATTTTTGAGGGAGATTTACCGAGAAAATACCATTCACGTTGAATGGGTACCCTTTATCCCCGCTGCTGTTTATGATGTACATGGTAAGGATGGAAAGGGCGCTATAGAAGGAATCGACATCGCGTTTAATCTCTCGTACAAACCGGCGGGCACAATAGTAGAGCTGCAGCTTCCAGGTTCGTATAATGCGGACGACATTGTGTTTCTTGCTAACAAGCAAAGTGCTAAGCAGCAAACAAAGTGATATGCAATATCTGTGGACAGAAATGTGACAATTTAGGTTGAAAATATAGCGTTTGAAAATCAGGTTTTATGGTATTCATTGAAAACAGTGAACAGACAGTGTCAATACAAAGCCAGCAAGTACCTCCAGTAAAATAATACAAATACCTTGGTGTATGGATAAACGAAGGCTGTAGATATATGGAAACACAGGTAAAAACAATAAATGCTAAGGGAAAGAGAAATGCGGCCATATTGAAACACAGAGCGCTATGGGGATACAGTAGGTACTAGCGGCTCCGGGTTATGTAAAAAGGTGTAATGGTTCCAGGACTTACATTTGGAAATTCGGTTGTTTGTTTGAAGTAAGGGCGCAATCAGAAGTCGATGGCAACCAAAGGTCACTGGGAGGCCTTGCATTGGGCGCTCACGGGAAGACTTCAAATTAGGCTGTGCGGGGCTGGACAAGTTTTGAAGTGAGGGAAGCTTAGTGTATAATTGATTTTGAAAAAGTACTGAGGAATATGAAAGTAATGTGGTTCTGAGAGTGTTCAGGTATTTGTACAGGAAAAACCATTGCAGTGGAGGAAAAGAACTGGGAGCCTTATCAGCAAGTATGCGACTGGTATAATAAGAAACATGGCAACAAAAAACGTCAAGCGCAAAGTCAGAGAGGCTGAGACAATCTCATGAGTGGCGGCAATGGAAACGAAACCTGCTACTACCTAAGAGGAAAGAATAAAATCAGGAAAAAAATAATTTATGATAACTCAAAGGGAATCTCCCTACTTTTCAAAGCGAGGAAAGGATGCCTTAAATGTACACCAAGGAATAAGACTAATGTGCTTAGTGCTGTAAATCTAGGGAAACGATGGAACATGTTTTATTAAAATGTGAAGATATTTACCTAGCTGTCGGTTCAGGCTCCTCTGGCCTCCTTGAAGCCCTTGGGTTCAGGGACAGCAAGGGGAAGTAAACATGTTTGCAACAGAGATCAATAACAAGAGATTGGAGGTTTGGTGGCAGAAAAGTGAGAGGACCACAGACAAAGGAGGTGTAAAAAAAGGCGAAAGCTTGCACTAGGCGGCGCAAAGCTCAAGACACAGCGAAGGTGGCCGATCGATATCGAGCGGCTAGCCTCCAACGAGTTCGGCGTCGGCAAGCAACAGCGTTCTTGGCACTGTGCCAACCTTGGTTAGCCTAGAGCACTGCACGGGCCGATTTTTTCAGCTCGGGCCCGTTTTTACGTTGAGATGCCCGCCCGAGCCCGATCAAAACTGTTATGGCGAGACCCGGGCCCAGCCCGGGCCCGGAAATAATCAACGTTACCCGCCCGACCGGGCCCGCCACCCCTTTACCCATGTCCGGCCCGAGCCCGACTCGAACCCGGCCCGAGACCGAAAAATATATGTTTTTCAGAGTTGAGACGCCCGAGAATAACTCTCTGCACGTTACATGCACACCACCAGAAAGCCCGAGCCCGGCCCGGGCCCGCGTCAAAAAACCCGAGCCCGGCCCGGGCCCGGGTCTAAAAGCAAACGCCGTGCCCGAGCCCGGCCCGAGAAAAAACTGCTCTACCCGGCCCGGCCCGGCCCACGGGCCGGGCCGGGCCCGGGCTTTCGGGTAAGCTCGAGCCCGTGCAGTGCTCTAGGTTAGGCTGCCTGCGTTTGTGCCATGCCAGGAACGCTGTCGCTCGTAGGCGCCGAGGTGTCCAGCGCTGGTCACGCGAAATGTCGCCAACGCGTTCGGCGTCGGCAAGCAACAGTGTTTCTACCATGCCACAAACGCAGGCAGGCTAACCAAGGTTGGCCCAGTGCCAAGAACGCTGTTGCTTGCCAAAGCCGAACGCGTTGGAGGCTAGCCGCTCGACATCAATCGACCAGCTTCGCTGTATCTTGAGCTTTGCGCAGCCTAGTGCAGGCTCTCGCCTCTAAAATTTGGAAATCGAACCCACGACCTCTCGGTCCGCGACGATAGATCGCCGAGCGTTTAACCCATTGCGCCACAAACGCATTCGCAGAGAGCTACACAGACGCGCCTTATATATCTAACACTCCTCCGTGTACCCGCGCTCTTGCTCGGGGCGGTGCCGCCGCCTACGAGCAGAAAAGAGAAGTACTGCATTATGACACTAACGCGCACCGACAGTGAACGCTTCGGTGGTCTCAGCGCTACGACGCCTCGATGCCAGCATTCGAAGGGACGCTGGCATCAAGAAGCACTACCAACGCCACCTAGGTGGCGTTCACCGTACTCAGCACAGCGGAGCATGGCCTCCGCAATTAGCTCTGAAAATGTTTCTGAAGTTGATCGCGGAGGCTGCAATTACGACGCGCTGTACGCGCTGATTTGACTCGGTGACGATTCAGTTACGTGCTTTGTCTTGCGCGTTGTATTAGTGTGTCAGTTACGTGCTTCGTCTTTCGCGTTGTGCTAGCGTGTGTTTTCGTCCTGGCTCCGCGCGCCGCGGAGAGAAGAGAGGCGGCGGTCGGGAAGGGAGGATACTGGCGAGGAGGAAAACGCGTGCGAATGCGCCGCGCCGCCTCCTACGCCCTCATGGTTGCCATGGCTACTGCGCGGCAGTTTCTTGATACGAACCACAAATCACGGCTGCCTCAAAAAGCTTCGCTGTTAAAAACTAATTTCCCAGTAGTGGTTCAGAAAGTTTGATGCTGAGAATGCTTTGTGTGTGTGCTTTTTTAGGGGCGAAGCTCCTTATAGCGGCACCCGTTCCGTCCCCGTCGTCGTAGTAGTAGTGTGTAACCAGTAGTGTGTAACTAGTCTGAGAAAAAAAAATCCGAAGTTGTGTCCGTAGCACGGAATCGAACCAGGGACCCCTCGCTTCCGAGCGCGCGGCGTTAGCCCACTACGCCACGAAGCGGACATGGACACACGCACCACGATGGCAATAAATACCCAACATTAACGAAAGGCCGCGTTTCTAGCGCGTTTCTAACGCGTTTGTGCTAGCGCGTTACGGCCCGTGTAAGAAGCTGGTGTAAGACGCTGTGGCCTCTCCGCCTTACCTTCAACGCGTTTCGAACGCGCTGCCCAAAGCGGTGGCAAGTCAAGTTCAAGTCGAGGAGCGTTTATGAATACCGGGGGTATACTCTCTCAGCAGTCATGTGATGGCGTCGGCAAACGCGGTGCACGTTCCGGCATGTGTAAATGGCTGCGTAAGACGCTGTGGCCGCTCCCCCTTACTAGAGAGTACTGCGCGTTTCTAACGCGTTTGTTCTAGCGTCCCCTTAAGCGGGAGATCCGATGATTCCCTCCGGAGCTTCGCCCACTCATCATCATTCACCCCGTGGATATGCTGTAATTTTTTTTCAGATACATTGGACATTAGGCAAAATAAGAACAAGAGCTTGGTGGCCTAACCCACCACTCGTTTCAAAGGGGACGCTCATTGCATCCATGCATCCATCTATTCATCCACGACGGCGGCGGCGCCGGCCGTGCGGGGGACCATAAGGTATGCTACAGTTGCCGCTTCCCGGCAGCTGTAGCATACGAAGCAGGGATTGGCATCACTACACTTTCATATGTAAAAGAAGAATCCGCCTAGCAATTGATTTCATTCGTGTTGTGATATTGCTATGGAAAGACCACGCATAGTTAGGACTCCCGGAGAGCAGCGAGAATACGATGAGCGGCGACGAGAACAGCAACCTCCATATGCACAACGTGCTCAGGCTCGGCAGAACCCAGTTCAAGGCTACGTCACGTTGGTCTATCGGATCAGGTAATACCACAGCTTCGCTGGCCAACCGCTTTTTATATTATTGCGATAGCAATTATATGGACACTCAAAAGCAGATTTCTGCCGTCGCCGTCGCCGTCGCCGTCGCCGTGAGGTTCCGTATGACGTCAATGGAGATGAAATCGTGGCCGCGCGCCGCCGAACGCTGTATGTGCGAGTGAAAGGGCGCGAGGGACGCGCTCTTTCACGGGGAGTGAACGCACGGCGGAGAACAAACGCGCGTTCTGCGCCGTGCTTCCTTAAGGGCTGCAGAAGTAGGCGTCTCTTTCCTCCTTTACAATCACCATATATGTAGAGCAAACGCGCCTTCTTCCGATGCGCGAGAGGCCGTGGGAGAGGGGGGGAAGGGGGAGGGAAGGGAGGCGACGTTTAGCTGCAGCACCAAGTGCCTATTTATATCAGAGGCTCCGGCAACAGTCACCAACGCCGCACGCATTTTGAGCGAACGTGGGCAAAACGCCGACGGCGTCGACAACAGTTCTGCGTGTTGCCGGTGCTGCTGCATGTCCAAGTTTATACAGCTGATAAAGCTAATATCATTACTCCGTATAGCTCTCTACAAATTTGCTATCGCAATTGATGCTTCACCTTTCAGGTGAAACTGCGACAACTTTTTTTATTTCGCCCACATCGGAAGGCCGCCACCGTGGCTGCAATTCGACGCCACGCCTTCGGGCTTAGCAGCGCAACACCAAAGCCAGTACTCCAGCACGGCGGCTAGGGGCGGTATTTCTGGGCGATCACTTTCGGGGATTATTCCACTTTCGCGAGACTCGGCACTGGACGCACCAAAGTATACGGCCGACAGCGCTCTTGGCACTGTGCCAGACTGTGCGACGATAGCGAGTACGGCGCCATGCCAGAAACGCTGCCGGCCGCACTGTACGCGGACACGTTCATTGCCGGGGATCGCGAAACCTCGCGAAAGTAGAGCTGTCTCCAAAAGTGATCGTCCAAGTATACCAACCCTGAACTGATATTCTCGGTGGTCACTATCGGGGATACGACCCCTTTCACCAGATTTCGCGTGACTCGCCACCGGACGCTTCGAAATATACAGTTAGGCAATGTTGCAGGCACTGTTTGGCACACTGCCAGGAACGCTGTCTGTCCTATATACGACCACCACGTCCGTTGCCGACTCAAGCGAAATTTCGCGAAGTGATCGTATCCCCGAAAGTGAGCGCGCGACAATACCGCCCCAGTCCTCCTAAACGCCGATAGTAAAACACGTGTGACGCGGGATATAATTAGAGGGATCCAAAATATGGCGACTATAATGAGTTTCCAGCTGCCCAGACGCTTCCAGCCCCTGCAGTCAGCCAAAGCAAGGCCTTTGAGATCAACCTATGTTACCCAGAAAGAGAGGCTGCTCTCCTTCGGCTGCTCTCCTTCGCGTTTCGTCAGTCACCCGAGCAGCGCTTCTACCATATTACCAGGTTCCGCCGACTGTGAACAATGGAAATACAAAGAAGTAGAAGCTAGCTTAGGAGATCCGTACAGAAGGCCGGTTCTTCTCAATTCCCCTAGTGGTATACGCAATGAGCGGAAATAATGTCTGATACTTCCAACTCCGGAAAGCTCCACCGAAAAGAAAGGATAACCTCGTGGTACATAACGTGGAAGACTTTATTAGTCAGGACTTCGCTCTTACAAGTACAACATACATATTTTCCCTCTTCTTCTTTTAACTTTCGTTGTTATACTTGTTATTGAGTAAGCGGCGTCCTTCAACGTACGTATTCCAAGTCGCATGGCTCAGGGCAGACCTCTCTGCGAAGGGCTCCGGCGTTTGTGCAGGTCTTGTCTGTATCGTAAATCTTGAAGACCGTATAGCCATCCGTATCAGCCACTGTGCACCAACCAGAGAAAAATATCGCAGTAAATACACATAGAAATTATTCTAACTTCAAAAGATGCATACGTGCATGGATAGGATTGCATAAGCGTGGTAATTTCACTTTGAATATCTCTACGCAGCCCCGAAAGCGCAAAGCCAGATGCTCTACCCGTCATAGTAGCCCAGTGGCCATGAAGTTCCACTGCTTATCTCGAGGTCGCGAGTTCGAACCACGGTGATAGCCGCATTTCCATGGGTGCGAAATGCAATAACTCCAGCACACTTAGATTTAAGCGCACGTTAAAGAACCACCGGCGGTCAAACTTAATCCGTAGTCCCTCAATGCGGCCTTGCCTAACCAAGTCATAATTCTGGCACGTAAAACTCCAGAATTTCATTTCAATCCCAAGCCAAATGCTAATATAAGCCGCCTCTCAAAATAAACGCATATAAACATATAGGGTGTACACCTTTTACCTGGACCAAATTTTCAAAAATTGCCTGAGGTAGATAACACAATTCTAACCCTTGATTTAAATTACTCGATGAGGACGTCATTATTTCTACTAGAAATCAAAATGCTTGATTAAACAATTAACATAATTAGACTTATTTAACCTTATAGTTACCTATTTTGCGGCACATATTTCCACCCCCGAATTATTGCGAGTGAGTTTGCAAGGCATATCCACTTGGAATAAATTCTGAGGAATCTGTGACCATTGCGTGGCATGGTCTGCAGGCCAGTAGCGATGAAATTTCGTGCTCCGAACTGTCGCATTCGACGTGAAACAACTGCTTCTGACATTGGCGTAATAGTGCTACTGAGTGAATCGAGATAACGCAGCGTTTTCCGTGCGACTGACCTTCCTTGAAGTAGTAGGCTTCGCCCTGATATGGAGGCTCGAGTTGGTAAAGATGCGTCTGTTTACCTAGAATAGGAATAAAATAATGGGTCGTTGATAAAGGAAATTTTCAAAAAGTGGGGTAATTTTCTTTTAACCGCTGCAGCCACACATGGAGAGATGGCTGGGAATCTTTTCAAGAGTGCGTTGCACAAATTATCACGTGACCAGAGGGAAAGGGTCAGTGTAAGAAAGATGAGGAGAATATGCAGGTGGCATGAAAAAGAATAAATAATCGAATGTTGATGTTTGGCGGCCAATCGCGCGGCAATTTTGCGTATTTTCGCGGGCTTCTTTCATGATTGGAAAAACACTTTTATGTAGCACTTATTGAGCAAGAGATAGCTGTATCGGAAGTTTTTCATGTTGCTCTACAATTTTCTCAGTGACACTTTTCATCTAACTGTAATACTTGAGAAGTTAATTAATTGATTAGACTAACTATGTATAGTTGGGCGTAATGCAAAAAATAATCAGAGTATATCCAAGTGACGACAAACGACATTACCTTGGCACGTGACATTTGCATATTTGAACAGCGAAGCTGTTTAAGCTGGAGGTGGTCCTGTGGTGAACGCCCGAAATGTGGGCCGATCCTGGAGGTAGTGCAGGAAGGGTCCAAGCGTAATGGCACATGACCCTGTGAACTAGCGAAGCTGTTTCAGCTCTAGGATGGTCCCTCGAGTACACTGCCGCAATACCTCCGCCTGGCGATGACGTCACCATGCGTCGCCTAGCAACCCTTCGCCCCAGCTGCACCAGCCGCGCCGAGCCTCGCCACAACTGCGTGAGCCTGTGACGTCATCGCGCGCGCCGCATCGATCGCCTTTGCTTCGCCGCGCAATGACGTCACCGCTCCCCAGCAGAGTGGTTGCCACGGCTGCGCAGAGGCGGAGCTAAGCCGTGACGTCACTGGGCCGACCCACCGGATATATAGCTCCGCGTCGCCGCCACGGCGACACAAAAGCCCCGCCGTCTCCGCGCCGAGCCCATCGCCGCGAAGAGGGGGTGGCCGAAGAAGAGCGTCCCTCCCGAAGAAGAGGAAGCGCGGCGCCAAAACCCCCGCGCCGCTTCTCGAGAGCGAGTGAGACGACTTCGGTCTGATCCCGAGTATCGCGCCGCCGGAGTAGCGGCGTAACGTCGGCGATTCGCAGAATATTCGGAGTTACGAGGACGCGAAACCGAGCAAGAGCGTTTGAGCGTCCAGAAGCATCCAGATACTTTAATGACCGAGTGTTCGTTGCTCCTTGGGCTGACGATGATTCCGGGGTGATCTTGAGCAAAATGTGGCCGAGTCTCGTAGCATAACCTCCCGAAAACTTGACCGAACCGAGATAAAGATGTGGGTTCGCCAGCTTCGTTGTTTTCCCAGTCTTCGCACCACTAGTGTGAAGCTGCCCCTGGTTTTTTAAAGTTTGACTGACGTTACATGGGACACCCCATATATATAACATACTGCATGTGTGCATAATATAGTGTAACATGCATTCTTCTGCATAATAGCTTAGACAACTCATTACAAGGAAACCCACAGAGTAGTACGAACGAAACAGCGATTTATATATCCACTTAGCTTACAAACCGCCGAATGACCTCATAAATGAGACACTTTTATGAACAAGACTTTTTTAGTTCAATGTGCACATATCTTTGGTTTATCACAATGTTTTTTTTTTATCACACTGTATGACAGCGTCATAAATTGTGCAACATATGCTCTGTGGAGGGACAGCCGTATAATTTCAGCCATCTATGAAGCGCTATGAAACGGAATCTTACGACTGCGCCTGAAACATGACCTTAGCTAGAACGCAGTCTTGCGCGTGTCAGTGCCATCGTATATAACTGAGCCCTTTAAACTAACATTGCGATTCAGCGATTGCGGCTGTCAAATGATTTTAAACCGATAGCTTTCTTTAGCTCTTCCCCGCACTTCTTATGTATGTTCCTGTCTGGCCATACATGGGACCTTGAATTGAGCAATGTGAAAGATTTAGACCTTAAGGGTGACTGTGACACGTGCTTGTGTATGTATATACAAAAAGAAAACATTTCTGATGCTCGGTTTGCAATGAGCTACCCCCAGCACAGAAACCCGATGCTCTATATATTAGGCCACGGATGCATATCTAAAGAGGTAGCCTCAAACACCTTTACGAAATTCCCTCGTGCAAGCCAGCACTCTGAGATGCTTGGCGTGTTCGGAGCACGGCATAGGAACAATTGACATAGAAAGATTGAAGTGCGAGGCGCTGTGTATCATATACTGCTGCGCTGTGGGGCGTTCTTACATAAGGTCCCTAGATAACAAGGAACCTTATTTCTACAAGGTCAAGCACGTCATGTCTTGTAATTTAACACATTTAAAGGCTTAATGAAACTACCACTATCTCTACAAGGTCTACAATGGCGACTGAGGAACGCGTTCGTCACTAAAATCTGCAGCGCGTCTTTTGTCGCAATGCGCCATTTTGCCTCCCTGCTCATGAAAGCTTCGCGCACATCAATTCCCTGTGCGTGGGATCTGCATATTTTTCTTTTTCCTCTGGTATCAGGGCAACAATGCAACGGAAAGTAAACCGATGGTAATCTTTTCCGTCTTGTTGTTCACTTACTCATGTTTATTTGCCAGAAATTCTCGCTCTACACAAAAAGGACTAAATAAAAAAACGACAACCTATGTGTACGTGCTCTGCCTGCCTTCCACTTTTACATTAACTGCCATTTCAAGCAGTTGTTACGAATCGTCTACTATAGAGATGTGCAGACGTTGCGCGATGGCCGAACGTACCGTTGCCTGATATAATGGCGTAGTCTCCTTGTGATTCGTACTCGGCAAAGGCGTCGAACCTGCAAAGGGTTGGAATTGTTATGATGTGAGTAAGGAGCTGCAAAACGACTAAATAGCACTACCCAGAAATGATTATAGTTGCTGTAAATATTTACTTGCCTTTATTACAGTGTTGACTGGGACAGTCTGTATTTTTTTCCCCAGGGTATCTGCTCTGATCTTTGTTCATATTTAGAACACTGCGCAGACACTGTAAATATTGTTCCCGTTACAACATCTGAGTCAACCGGGAGCATCGACGTCATTGTCGTACGGGCTCGTACCTAACATCTAATCGACATTTTTCTTATGCAATCCTTATTGGTAACATTGACAAGTTACGTCCTATGTCATCTTTAAAGGGTCCGCGATCTTTTTATGGTTCTGCGGTAAAAAGAGCGAGCACATGATCGCATTTCTCACAAAGTTGGCTAATAGGATGGTGCCCTGCGAATAATAGCGTATAGGACACATCTATTCGCACGCACAGAACGCCAACATCCTCCGCCTTATCTCACTTTATTGAATTTAGTACTGTTTTGCGCTTCCATCTCTTACCTAAGCTAAAGAGGCTAGAGTGAATGAGGCCACAAACAACTCAGTCTCAGAGCTTGGGATCCACAGTGTAGTTATTCCGTTAGACTCTTTTTTTTTCTTCAAAACTTCAAGTAGACGCTACCTGATTATGAGAACTATAGGCCAAGCTTCTTAGGGGAAAATTGCAGGTCGAACCCCTTAGTTTTAGATGTTTTCCTGTAATTACGTCTACTTATATTCGAGTATATACTAGAATATAAACAGACGTAACTAGCTGCAATTATATGTAATTGCTGCAAGTTCGTGTTGGTGCCATAAATTTTCTTGTCTAACGTTAACTTCTATGACATTGCCGATACTTGATGTCATTGACGCCAGGCTACAAGTTTTCCCACTGAACATAGCTGCTTTAGTTGTGAGAGGAGGAGTGTGCTAGTGTTTGAGTCCCTAAGCCTACATTTGGCCTACAAGGAACACCGGAGCAGGATAGCTCCTAGATAATCCTTGGTCATGCTCATTTCCGCCAAAATCTGAGCACACGTACGGACATTCTATTGCGTCTGGTACTAAATTCCACCTTGTGAATGTGTGGACATGTGACCTCCTGTTAAATAACAGGACGCCCCAGACTGACAGGCACCTTGACAAGTATCTTCGAAACATAAAGAAAAAAAGAAAAGTAGCCACCTCTGGTTCTCATTGTCGCCGGCAAGCTGGAACGTGCACACGAGTTCTGCTTCATTATCGGGCTTGTCCGAGCCTTTCCACAGGATGGTGAAGTCACGCGATGAGGACGGCTCGAGCATGGTACCATTTCGGTAGCATTGGTACGTCGTCACCTCACCTTCATCGTGTATCCTCTGCATATATTCGGGAGATGATACGTCGATCGTCTCGACTGATTGTGTTGAACACCAAGTGTCGAAGACTTTAACACTCTGTATTAGAAACATGGCGCTGGTGCAGATGAGAGGGCCTTCACCGCCAGAGTAATTCAATAAACTGTCGGCTCAAAGTTTGTCCTTATATACGCATGATTCAAACAACTATTTGCCCACCAATATGCTTCTAAGAAATTTTGTGACCGTCATCCCAGTTGAAGTCACTGTGGCTGCACAATTAGCAAGTTACCTGCCCGCTAATACATTTGTTTTTGAACCTCTTCGGCAATTTGGTTCACTAAATAAGTCTCCTCGGTGCCGAAGTTCTTCTCATGCATTGCCGATGAAGGGCCGCCTTTGTGGTAGTCTCAGTGGATGAAATTACGTACATTTCCTACTTCAGTATTTTTCCACACTATGACGGCCTCCAAATAACGCGGTAATAGAAATATTTAGTCATGTCGTTTTACCGTACGCTAATGCACCTGACTGCGCGGTATAGTGATTCGCTTTGTTGAAATGCTGCGGGTGCAAGGCATGTGGTTTACCGTATTATCGTATCGCAAGGAGTTCTCGGTAGTGTAACACAGGGTGTCGAGAACTCTCTAACAACTCCGCAGTTACGCGCGGGAAATTTTGACGCCTTTAGTCCCGCTGTCTCGATCGCCGCCTCTCGCCACAAGCGCCAGGTTTAACGGAACTCTCCGTCGGTGTTTTACCTCCCTGCGTGAAAAGGTGAAAGGCCCGACAGCCGTCAACGTTCGTCCTTGCTCCCCTCAAAAACAATCACGTGATTCAAGGGTACACGTGGTGCCCACGTGGCCGTTAGTGCCGAGTGCCGTGGTTTGACCCAGGTGAGGGCCTGAACATGACCACGCTGATTAAGGGATGTCATAGAGGAAAGAAACAAAACAGGAGAGGCCCTGAAGTGATGTTTTTGAAGTCGGAAGGGCAGCCATGTAGGTGTGACATCTCCCTTTGGGCCTACAATCAGGGGTTTTGCAGCTCGCCGGAGCAGATGGGCGCGAACTTTGAACTTACATTGTTATGAGCCGCCGGAAGTTTGTGCTGCCGACGCGCGTCAGAACAAAGCCTAGGAAACTTCTAGTAATAGTTTCAGTGAAGCAGACTGCACGCCTGTGTTTTTCCGTGGCACGTTGAAGCAGACGACGAAGACCCGCGCCTTGATTACTTGAGTGTATTGGCTGACACTCACAGCTCACAGACCCAAAACACAACTTTCAAGCTAACACACCACACTCCAAAGTCAGCTTTTTTACCGAACAAAAGGCGCTGCGAGAAAGACACCGGCGGGAAAATCTTATCTCACTTTTCAGAGACCGAGAGCAGCACCGAAAGCTTCAGGAGCGCAGTTGCTATGGCAACGTTGACATTTGGGGTACCCGTCCCAGTGCTCCTTTGCCAAAAACAGCACGTGACTACCTCCGCACTTTCTCCAATACGTCCCTGCTGGCCTGGGCCTCTCCTAGGTTTCCTTCCTCCATGAGGGCTGTATTACGTGAGCATTCTTTTCCTTCAATTCTATGCATTTTTTTCTTATCACCCATCCCAGCAACTGGTCAATACTGGTGTTGCGACGGACGTCATGCCAGCCAATGATGGAAGGCAAAAAGAATAAAAAATGAAAAGAACCGTCACACAATGCGGCCCAAGCCAGCTTAATATGCTAAGATAATGCTACGCACTTATGACCGTCGTTTTCTGCCCATGCATGGTACGAGAGGAAACGCAAAGACACTTTTTAGCCCATAAGCCTGCTTTTGACAATACGTTTCGCATTTAGAAATGATTTGCCTTTCCGTTCAACACGAGCCACTATCGTTCGACTTTATTTGTACTGGAGGATCCCAACGCGAACACAGCCGGCAGCCCCGCGTGGTCGAATAGCTCACTCTCTCTCTTTTTTATATTTTTTTTATTTTATTAGCACTTTCGATGCCCCGCGCGTCTGGATGACGTCCCTACTCCTCCTTCCTCTTCCTTTATCCCTCTCTCTGACTCTGTTCGTTGCACTTGTGACCCTAATACAGCTGGTGAAGCACATGTAGAAGGGGTTCGTTACTTGCCTGAAAGAAATCCTCCAGATTGGCTGCCCCGACAGCCACCACGATTGCAGCAATCAGAGAAGCCACGTGTGCGTATCTCGTCGACATGGCTGGAAAGAACCAAGCGACGGATCATAAGCTTGCATTATGAGACGTGGCAGTTCTGTAGAGTTTTTTTTTTTTCTTCTTTTTTTTAAACATTGATACCCTGCCGGCAAGCTGCTTGTATTAACCCATCAATCTCTTACACTTACGTATATGGCGCCAAAGGGTGACAAGTTTATTACTGTGCAACTACTTGCATTTACCTGTATATGAACAAAAGGGGATGAGCTAATCTTCGTTCTAGGTAACGCGATTATTGCGCCATTTATCTACAGCACCTTCTGCAAGATATGTATTTATATGGTATCGATTTTATATTAATGTAAAAATTAAGCGCTATTCCTAGAAACTATCGTCACCTAGAAGCCAAATATCGGCGGCACTTCACATACATTCGAAAAAACTCAAAATTTAGCTATGTTCTCCGCTATGCTATATGCGTATATTCGTCTGGCTTGCATCATCAATTTTTTTTTTCATTTCGAGCAGCTTTGTCTGCGACTGATGCGTGGATATTAATGAAAGCGCTGATGTCCTCCTTATGTAAAAAATGTAGTATTGCATTAAAATAATTGCCCCCACCTCCCCGAAGGGAATCGTGAGGAAATGCGAATGCATTTCTTGCGCCGAGAGTACACGGCGTAGTAATTTTAATGGCGTAAATTAATGACGAGACGAGGATTTGTACCGTAACCATTTATTTACACATTCATCAGCACTTGTTGATGTTTCTCCGCCGCGTCTCGAACACGAACTTCAGCGTTCTCGGCTCGCCCTTGACGTCTCACAGGGGCGTATCGAGCACACATTTCCGGATCTTCGGCTCGGCGTTGGCGTTTCGCAGCGGCTTCCCGAGCACGGAGTTCGGTATCGGCAGCTCGCTTCGGTCGCTTGCGTTCGGCATCACGCGCTCTTCGCTTCGCAGCCTTGTCTTCCGCTTCTTCTCCTCCGGTTGATGATGACGTTGAAGCTACTGCAGTGACGTCACCTCCAGCGAGAGGTGTAATGCTCGGGTTGGATTGTATTACACTTCTTGCTAGGGGTACCGTTGCCGTCAGGCATTCGCCTTCACCGACTTCTGACATCGCCTTGAGAGGCGCCCAGCCAGGGAACGGTCGAGAGTGAGGCGCGCGCTTCACTCCATTTATATATACGTGCGAGCGAGCGAGCGGGAGAGTGGCGCGCAGGGAGGAGAGAGAGCGAACGGCGAGAGAAGGAGCGGCGAAGCACTGCACCTACCCTCTCCTATACTCTCACCACACTCGCGGGAACTCCGCCGAGTTCCCGCGATGCGAGCGCTCTCACACGCCAGAGCGCGCTCCTCCTCACCACTCACTCTCCGCTACTCCGCCCGCAGCACTTGCACCGGTTGCTAGGGGCGAGGATAAGCGCGTGCGCCCGCAGCTGTTGCTATGGGAGAGGGAGTGAGAGCGGAGAGATAACACCTCTCGGCGCGCGGACACCGACAGACGCCTGACATGCCCCGACTAAGAAATGCATTCGCATTTAAAAGCTATCCTCCATAAGCCAAGAGTCTGTCTGTCTGTCTGTCTGTCTGTCTGTCTGTCTGTCTGTCTGTCTGTCTGTCTGTCTGTCTGTCTGTCTGTCTGTCTGTCTGTCTGTCTGTCTGTCTGTCTGTCTGTCTGTCTGTCTGTCCGTCCGTCCGTCCGTCCGTCCGTCCGTCCGTCCGTCCGTCCGTCCGTCCGTTTGGTTGGTCGGTCGGTCGGTCGGTCGGTCGGTCGGTCGGATCAGTTCGCTAACTCGGCAGCTCTGAGAATTTTCTGTTGTGGAGGCCTCGTTTCAGGGCAGTCACAACAGGTAAACTTTCATTGTAGATGATGAAACTGAACGCCTGACAAAAAACGTGATACTAAGGTGTTAGACTCTAGACTCAGCTGACGGAACTACCTACTTCCTCAGGTATTCCGCCTTAGTTATTACCACCTCATTACCCCAAGTGTCAGATTTGGCCAAACGTATATCTTTACCTGACCGGCAACTACAATTTATTTACACTTGTGTCCGTGATACGCAAAATTGTTTGCTGCGTTTTCTCGAATAATTTAAAGCGCTGAATCACGTCCACATTCGTGTTTTATGAGTTTTATTCGAATGCGAATACAATGAGCGCATATCACTCGTTGCTTTCGAAGAGGGTGTCATATTCTACTCAATGATAGTCGCCCATTTCAATTATTTTACAAAATTTGGTTAAAGTTATAAAACGCAAACAAAAAATGTGCGGATCCCACGCACTGTGGGAATCGATGTAAGCGAACCTTTCCGTGCTTTGATTTACGTTAATTCGCGGTGATGTTGAAGGCAAATGTTAAATTTCTTCAACGTTTAGTTCAACACGAGAGCGGTGAGTAGATGTTAAACGTTACCTTGCGCACGTGCAGCACATGGTGTTTGTCTGTGTAGTACACAGAACACACAGGGGGAGGTGTTTGCATGAGGCGTTGTTGTGCGCCGTAGTTCATAACCTTTGAGAGGGATAAGCATATTCATTGCCTCACATGGCCCATTTCATCGTGACAGTAGTGCCGAAACCACAACCGGATTATGAGGCACGACGTAGTGGCGGACTCCAGAATAATTTTGACATTGGGGTGTTCGTTAACGTGTGAGAGAGTGATTGAAATAACTTTATTTGGGTCCAGATAATACACAGGGGAGACCCCGCGCCACCCGGCTCCCTAAATTTGAGTTCACGAGTGTTTTGTTTTGTTTTTTTTTTTTTTTACTTCGCCCTCATCAATATGCGGCTGCCACAATTCGGGATCGTACCCGCGACCTCGAGCAATTTGCCATGGCCACAAAGCTACCACGGCGGGCACAGAAGTGTTGATTTTACGTGTGACCGCTGCCGTAGTGTCGCCTATAGATCCTACGGTGCACTTTAAATGCGGCTCTGTTTCTGCACACCCTGCGTGAGTTGTCCGCTTGACAAATTTGCATGGTGTTTATTTTTCAGAAATAGCAGAAACCTACCGTGCCGTACTTTGAACTAAATTTTTTCCCGTTTGCCGGCAACCACTCTCGTGTCTACATAGTAGTAACGTTTCCTTAGTTCTCACGTCACCTTCCACCTATCCCCTCCCCCCCCCTCTTCCCCTTTGTATGGGAACTGTGGGCGAAGAGTGGCAAGGCTTTAATGCACTCGCCTCGCCACTGCGTTGGTTCTACCAGCTCTCTGCCTCCTCTCCCCCTCCTCTCTACCATTCTATATAGCTTCCCTCTGGACTTTCACGTTACTAGAAAGGTAAGCGCCGCAATTTTTTGCAATGGTTTCGTGGGAGCTCAAAGCTGTCAAGAGGGTAATGAGACGACGCCCAGGGTACTCCAGCGGGCATCATGCACATTTGACACGGTACCAAGGTCCGAACGAGTGACTCGCGTGGCCATTCCTCTCTACCACGCTCCTGTCATTTATGCCCACCCTCTGAACCACCCCCTGACGCGGTGTACCAGACAACAACAGCAGCAGCAGTGGGAAAGTCAAATGAAGGGGGTTGTAAATTTGTAACATTGTAACTTTACATTGTACATGTAAATTATTAAATTTGCAGTTCTCATTTCGTTTTTTATGTTTTACGAATGTTATTCGAAATTTATAAATTACTTGAGGCCCTAAAGGAATTTTTTGTACCAGACAGCCGCTGTAAAGAGACCCTTCATTCTAAAATCAGCAGATGTTATTGGAATTAGTAGAGCGGTCGCCTAACAAAAGCGAGGGCCGTTGTGCATACTCACCCGTGGTCGGAGTTGCTGTTCAGCTCTAAATAGCAGCGTCGCTTCCACCTATACTGCCACTGATACGATTGCACTCCCAATAACTGTACGTGCAGTGTTTCTGCTCTTTAAATATATGTGGTCTGTGCGGGCAGATGAAAAACAAACCGCATTCCATGGAGACGGCTGATGACACCGATGTGGGCAATTTCATATCCCCACGAAACAGCTGGGACGTTTGTACTTCAATCGGAGGGCACTCGTAAAGTTCATTTACAACACAGTTCAAAGGATGGCGGACACCGCGCTCAAGTGACGCCGATATAGAACACGCCACGTTAGAACGTACATGGAGGATGTGGTTGTTTCCGTAATAAAGGAAATATTGATGATGCACGTTTTTACGACATCCTTCTGCAAGATTTGTTGCTTGACCTATAAGGGAAGTAAATTTGACGTTCGCATGTGAATTTCAGTTGTCTCGGGTGCTGTATTTTTCGTTGTATCTTTTTGTTTTAAAGCTACTTTTTAAATGGTATTTGTGGTAGAACGTGGTGATCATTTCGTAAAGCCATCTGTTTGACGCTCCAGAGCTGTAAACCTGTCAAAACATGGCGTGATTTCGGCCACGCGAAGCACTGACGTGCGGAAATAAAAATAAAAACGACGCAGCGCTCGTGTTTGGCCTTCTTTCGCTAACCCTTTGTTCATTTTTTTAACCGCACTTCAGTGCTTCGCGCTGCGGAAATCATGCCATGAACATAGACCGACTCGCCCAAATCACCATTCTGTCAAAACATGTTTCCGTGCCGAGTGAGACTGCGCTCGTGTGACTGTTACATAATTGCATGGGTGAAACTACACGTGTACGATAGTCGCGGGGGATAGGACCAACGCATGCACGGTGATCGGCGATTGACGGCTCACTTACGGGTATACCCCTATAGCTTTCCTCAAACGTCCACCTCAAGCTAATAAAAAGGGCTTAAGGCAGCAATGATAACTTTACTAGCATTCATAAACTATACACATATGCGCTAGAATCTTTCTTCTTAAGTATTCTTCGAACTATATCCCATCGCGTCGAGGCAAATGTAAGTACATCTCACTGCAACCCTCTCCTTTCCCGTGGTATGTGTCGGTGTCACGCTTTTTATTGCGATAGCAATTATATGGACACTCAAAAGCAGATTTCTGCCGTCGCCGTCGCCGTCGCCGTGAGGTTCCGTATGACGTCATTTGGAGAAGAAATCGTCGCCGAACGCTGTATGTGCGAGTGAAAGGGCGCGAGGGGCGCGTCTTTCACCGGGAGTGAACGCACGGCGGAGAACAAACGCGCGTTCTGCGCCGTGCTCACTTAAGGGCTGCAGAAGTAGGCGTCTCTGTTCTCCTTCACAATCACCATGTATGTAGAGCAAACGCGCCTTCTTCCGACGAGCGAGAGGCCATAGGGGAGGGGGAGGGAAGGGAGGCGACGTTTACCTGCGGCACGCTGTGCCTATTTATATCAGAGGCTCCGGCAACGGTCACCAACGCCGCACGCATTTTGAGCGAACGCGGGCAAAACGCCGATGGCGTCGACAACAGTTCTGCGTGTTGCCGGTGCTGCTGCATGTCGAAGTTGATACAGCTGATAAAGCTAATATCATTACTCCGTATAGCTCTCTACAAGTTTGCTATCGCAATTGATGCTTCGCCTTTCAGGTGAAACTGCGACAACTTTTTTTTTCCATTAGGACTGCACAAACAAAAATAATAAATCAAGTTTTCTGACTTTCTTTTTTGCACTAATGTCACTGTGATGTTCTGTACGTCGACGAAGGGTTTGAGTTGTGTCGTTTATAATAACGTCATGGACACAGTGACCCAATTTTCGCAACGTTATTCTCTTAATACTTGAGTACATTTTTCGTTTATTTATTGCTCGCTTTTTCGAGCCAACATAATTGTCAAAGCAGATCTGCTGCTCGTAAAAGAAAAACAAATGCGCACGCTAGCACGAGTGACTCTTCCTGAGGACCGAAGTGAGTTTTATATTCGGGAGCATTTTTACGAGAGAACAGAGCTTTTACGAGAGAACAGAACTCCATTTGGTTGTGGGCTGAACTTTGTCTTCGTCACTGTTTCCCACACGAGTACTTAATGAGAGGCATGTAACTAACTACTCGCATTTAATTACATTTTTAGTAATGTCTTTACTCGGTTACGCTGTAATTGTAATTGAATAATTTTCAGCAACCACTTACCACTACCTTTATTAGCGAGACAAGTTGCAACAGGTGACGCAGCATCGAGCACCTGAATTTGACGGTAACTGCACAGTAGAACACCCGCTGTTCTTCCACGTAGCAGTATAATCGAAATCGCATTTTTCAGATAGGCGGATCTTGGGCGCTCATTATTTGTCTCCTGCACCAGATATAGGCCCGCTCCGCCAGATATTGGCGGACTATCTAAAGCGGTGCTGCTAGCGCTCGGTAGTGGTGGCCATTTCGGAAGTTGATGCCAGCAAATGAAGCTGATTATGGCTGATTTATTTTACCACACAAAGTACGAAAGAAAATTGCACGTGAGATGTGGTTGGGAAAGTGGGAAAAAAGCTACAACATGTAGCTTGACCGACCCCGCCTCCCAGTACCCGGCAGAGGGCACTTTGGCTGAAGTAAAACATGTACGCAAAGACTGTTTCGGCAGCTATACTAGTTTGCTAAACAATAGTTGACACTTCCGCCGAAATAAATAATACATGTACAAAAATACTGGTAAAACTGCAATATTAGTTAAACAATAGGTACAAGATGGAGACTACTGCATTATGTAACAAAATGAACTAAAGAAACTAATGATTACAACCATTATGCAAAAAGCGCATACAACTCATTTTTCGAAAGTACATGCAAATCATCGATAGTGAGGTGGAATTTATTTAAAAAATGTGGTTGATCCCTCTTATATAGGAATCGGTATAGAACACGAAAGTGAAACGTGTCTTCACGGAAGTAGTGTAATGTTTATTGCACATTGATATATAATGTCTATTGGTGTTTTGTGGCTAAAGCGCCCTTAGGCGTTGATGCACCCACGCTGACGCCTGGTGGCACGTCTCCTCCATCACGACTACCAACGTCGATGACCATGAGCAACCGTCGTGCATATGGAAGCTGCACTACGCTGCACACGCTAGCACAACGCGAAAGACGAAGCACGTAACTGACACACTAATACAACGCGCAAGACAAAGCACGTAACTGAATCGTCACCGAGTCAAATCAGCGCGTACAGCGCGTCGTAATTGCAGCCTCCGCGATCAACTTCAGAAACATTTTCAGAGCTAATTGCGGAGGCCACGCTCCGCTGTGCTGAGTACGGTGAACGCCACCTAGGTGGCGTTGGTAGTGCTTCTTGATGCCAGCATTCGAAGGCTGGCATCGAGGCGTCGTAGTGCTGAGACCACCGAAGCGTTCACTGTCGGTGCGCGTTAGTGTCATAATGCAGTACTTCTCTTTTCTGCTCGTAGGCGGCGGCACCGCCCCGAGCAAGAGCGCGGGTACACGGAGGAGTGTTAGATATATAAGGCGCGTCTGTGTAGCTATCTGCAAATGCGTTTGGGGGCGCAATGGGTTAAACGCTCGGCGATCTATCGTCGCGGACCGAGAGGTCGTGGGTTTGATTTCCAAATTTTGCATGTTTGTGGAACTTTTTCTTCTGGTTTCTTTCTTTGTATTATGTTCTATGACGTATTTCCGTGACGGAAATACGTCATATTTCCGTGACGGAAATACGTCAATGAAGTCTTGGTGGACCCCGGCATAAAACACTTTCGTGTTAAAATTGTGGGACGCTTGACTGCATCATCTGAAATCCATAATTGGTGCGACATCTTGCGTCGCTATAACGTAAAATGATTCCAAACTGTTTTGATTCCAATTTCTGCAATCAGCCTCCACGATTGGTCAAAAAATGTTCGGTGCACTCTCAAATCCAGGCAGTCCAGAGGGCCCACGACATCGCAATAGGGATTTCGTCTCCCGGTGCCATCCTGGGCGGAGCCACCGACTTGACCTGAGGGAGCCTTCGGCTCCCCCTGGCCAGTTTCTGAGGACCAATAAAACTTCTTGTCACCGTCATTCCCAACTTCGCCTGTCTGTACCGCGGCATCACGAAAACCGCGATAGCTCCCCATCTGATATAACGCGTACGCACTGATTATGCATGATTAAACCCCACAAAACAAAAATAATCATTCCTGATTCGACGCCTTTTCACCATTAGCCCTCTGCTATTGGTCCAATATTTTCTGGCTACGCCCACTTCGCCTGTCTGTCAAGCGACCTCACAAAACTGCGAAAACTCACCACGTCGAAGTGAGGTGTACGCGTAAAAAAAAAGCATTAATATGCCGAACAAAACTGAATTTTTTTTTTTTTTGAATAGCCACACACTGCCCCGTTCCGAAAGGAATCGAAGATGGCTGCCCGCCGATCGCTCAGGCCCTCGCTACTCGCACCTGTCGGTGAGCATGTATTTATTTGCGCATGATAAGCCTTTTTGCGTGGCAGTAAAACGTTATCGAGCCCTTTCAGCATGCATACGACATCGCTCTGCCAACTCTTCCTTGCTTAATATCCGTTTTAGCGTCATTCTTATCCTTCCGTTGCACGCCGCTGCGATTTTCGACCAGCCACCGCAAGCTAAGTAAAGCAAAGCGGACCAATCGGAGAAGCCGGCACCACCCTCTTCATGCGGTTATTTATTTTCACTGTGCTGGCTGGGCCTCATCGAATCCCTCTCCACTAGAGCGTGTTCCTCGTCTCTTGTCAGCAACTTAGATAAGAAAAACCGCTGAGTGTAGACAATGTTATTGGTTTTGAAAGCGAACAAAGGTGACCTCCTATAAACGAGGAGAGTGTTTGATTGGGTTGTTCAGACAACGCTGCGGGTCACCGCCCGATGCTGGCGTCGGTGGTTACGTAAATTTGACGTCAGGAGTTTGGAATGAGAACAGTTTGGAATCATTTTACGTTATAGCGCCCTTGGTACATGTCAAAGCTATCTGCGCCTCAACGAGCGTAAAGAAGCGTTGTTTTGCAAGTTTCACAATGCTATCAGATTGTGTGTCCTTACGTATTTCACATTTACGGCTGGATAGTAGCTTAATATCGTACAAATTGTGTAATTTCAAAATTCTGACTTTCTGGCAAATACTGACTAATTCAAATTCTGACTTCAAAGTCTGTCAAGGACTTTAGTATACAACGGAGTTGTGTGCGCATCATATGGCTGCTTTGAAATCGCTCACTCTTTTTAGCATTATGATCAGCTTATACAGAGCTTTCTTTGTGCTATTTCCCCATACGAGACGACAGTAACGCAAATGTGATTCAAACAAAGCAGTGTAAACTAAACGGTTCTGGTGGACTGGGAGAAAATACATACACTTCCTTAGCATTTCTAAAGCCGTCGAAAGTTTAGTGCGTAGGTATTCAGTGTGGTGGTCCCAAAGCATAAGTTCCTTAATAATTACTCCCAGGGATTTAGCTGCAGGAGATATTTCAATGACAGAGTCCTGTAAGTGTAGGACGTCACCGACGTTACATGGCACGGAATCTGGGCGGGATAAAACAGCGTTTGTTTCAGAGCAATTTATTAATAATGAGTTTTCGACAGACCATGCATTTAGTTTATGCAGAATTAGATTTACACGTTTTACTAGGTCATTAGCATCTGTTCCAGCTAGAAAGATACTTATGTCGTCTGCATACATCATGTAGTTAGCGGAAGTTTCAATGTTTACAAGATCATTTACTTGTATAACGAACAACAGCGGCCCCAGGATACTGCCTTGGGGAACACCGCATTTAATTTCACGGGCTGTTGATAATTCTCTGTCAACAAAAACTGATTGATACCGTCCTGATAAGTAGCTACTTAATATATCAGCTGCAATACCTTGAATTCAGTAACTAAACAGCTTTTTAATTTAGGTATATCATTTATTCTATCGAACGCTCTAGAAAAAAATCAATAAAAGCATCCAGTGTTAGCAGCTCATTCTCGATGTTCCATAATATTAATTCTTTTGGGTGCAATAAAGCCACTTCCGCTGATAATCCAAGTCTATAGTCATACTTAGATGAAGTAATAAGAGAATATTTATCGAGAAAAGTAGAGAGTCTTGAGTAAATTAACTTTTCTATTATCTTGGAAAACAACCGCAAAATAGATATGGGCCTGTAGTTTCCTAGATTATTTCTATCGCCACTTTTAAACAAGACTATTACTTTCAGCTATCTTCATTTTCTGAGAAAATATACCGGTACTTAAGATAAGGTTATAAACGTGGGTTATACAAGGAGTGATGATGTCAAGGACGAATATTACTGGTTGCATTTCTATACGATCAATGTCTTCACATCTGTTTTTTTTAAGCGCCGTCAATGTCTTAAACACTTCACTACAGCCTGTTGGAGTGAAAAAAATTGATGACTCGGAAGGAGGCCTCAAATAGTCATGTATAGTGGGATTGTGGGAACTCTGAGGAAGTGATGTGAAATACTCGTTAAGGATGTTTCCTAACATTTCTCCGTTTAAAATTTTGTTATCTATAGTTAACTCTCTCAAATCCGTAGTCGAATTCCGAGAAGAGATAACTGAAGAAATCTGCTGCCATAAACGTTTACTATCCTTGACACCATCAAACATGTTAGACAAGCTGGGGTTTCCCATCCGCTTTCCCGTCCGCTCCCAGGGTTAGTTCTAGTTGTACAACATAAATACCCTAGAAAGCGGATGGGAAAACGGCTCCGCGGTAGCTCAATGGTGAGAGCATCGCACGCGTAATGCGAAGACATGGGTTCGTTCCCCACCTTTTTCATTTTCATTGATTTATCATTTCTTTAATTCAATTCGTAAGTACGAGTAATTTCCCCTATGTTGTTCTTGGTGTCATTGTTGTTTGCTTTTTTTGATATGATTAACAAAAATCGGGCCCCTCGCGATTCCCTTTGTTCTCGTTCATATATATATATATATATATATATATATATATATGTACGAATGATCTTTTGTAAGCACTTCGTCATTTGTAAAGAGGTTCATTGGAGACCAGCGCAGACAGCTGAGTAGTACATACACAGTACTCCAAGTCGGCGTAAAGAGTTTCCTCAAAGAGCGGTGCCTACCCAGCTTCGCACCTACACTGATCCATGTCGGTGTGAAGGAGGTTCGTTGAAGCGCGGTAGGCATGTGCGCATTTCCATGTGCTAAGCGACCCAACTTTGTCCGTTGGTTGTTTTCGAACCCTGTTACCCCAGCACAGCCACCCATTCGACCACTGACTATCCAATGACCCAGGTAGGCGGGAAAACGGTTAAATATGTGGTAAACTCGGAATGCATCGCGATTCAGCCGTGGCGCTGCGAGCGCGACGACCGAGCGAAAAGAAAACCAGCGTTTCGAGAAGGCGCCGGCAGAAAGAAAAGTCAGTTGTCATCGAGATACCTGGACACACGCTTGTCTCTCTCAATTGGTGACCCGCACATGGAGCAACACAGCGATGTCTCCAGCCCCACGGTATCCGTCCTAGACGTCAAGCGGCTTCCTATTCGGACCGGCGACCCGCAACTTTTGTTCTTTTGGAACTCGGGGTCGCGTTTAAGCCTGGGTTCCTCCAGCTACAGGGATGAATACGTTCGGGAGTATAAGAGAAAAGGGGTTTATTTTACAGTACGACATTGGCTCCTTGTAGGAGCACTTTGAATGTCTGACTCACTAGATATCTCAGCACACACCAGAGCGTCAGGACACGTCAAGACCCCTCAATGCACCAAAGGTGTCCGCTTATAAAACCGTTGTCTTCCATAGAAAACTCTTCCATAGGAATCTGATGACTGTAGCTCGGCCAATCACAATCATTGAATCGTCCGAAAATCCCTCTAGAAGGTCACACCGTCCCGCGTGGCTCCGCCTCTTATGTTGCACGTCGCCCCCACAGTCCTCGCAACCACGCCACAATCTGGGAAACCGAGGTCGACGCTGTTCCCATGGTGTTGGTCGACGTTGGCCCTTTTCATCAACTACTGGGCTCTGCGTGATGATCAGCTTGCAGGATCACGATTAGGGAGAGTGGTCATCGCGGTAATTACCGATTACACGGATGGCGACGGGTGTTGTCGCCTCGACGTGAGCTCCTTTGTTCACCCTGGATCCGCGCCTGTGCTCTATGAATACTGAAATTGCAGAAGAAGTAGCTATCGCTCAGGCCTTAATTTCCCCCAAATATAGATACGCAATCAGCGACTCGCATTCGGCCGTCAGAAACTACGCGCGAGGAAGAAAATCACCCGAGGCGGCTAACATACTCCACGGGAAAGCCCGGCTCATATCATCAGAGGAATTCGAAGAGAGATACACAATTTGATTCTCAGCCCACACCTCCTGTGGGTCCCCCGCTCCCAATCTCACCGAGGAAGCCCATCGCGTCGCGCGAGGTCTCAGTTACCGCGCTGCGAAGAAGCTTCCCCCGAAGGAACGGGAGGAGAGGCCTGGAAGGAGAGGGACAGAATGTTCAGATTGTGCGACATCACCCAGTTCTACGAAAAGTCCAGGTGCAGATTCCCACCTCCTAACTCTAAATTAGACAGATCTCAAGCGGTTGACTGGAGGCGACTTCAAACCAGAACTTTCCGCAACCCAGTGCACCTATATCGCATCTACCCCGAACTGTACCCAGATGACTTGTGTAAATTATGTAGGACAGAACACGCCACCCTAGAACACATTGTATGGGATTGCGCAGATGCACAAGATAAAAATACAGTCTGCTCAGAACAGCTTAGGGCGCAGTGGAAAGCCGCGCTGACCAGGTCAGATCTGCAAGTCCAACTATTGGCCATCCAGCGAGCTCGAGAGGTGGGTGGGAGACAGGGTCTCTCTACCGCCCCTGGCGCGGCCTTGGCCCATGCCTCATCCGCTTGTTTCAATAAAGTTGTTTCATTCACTCACAGATTCCTGTAATAACGTCCGATTCCGGCAATCTCTGCTACAGAGCAAGATTAGACAGCACATCTAAATTCATAGTCACGTTCAGTGCCACTGGAGCTATGTCGTATCAGGAAATCCACTTTTCAAGGCGATACAAGCTGATACAGTCAATTTTGACTACCCGCCGTCCTTTAACACGCGTAGAGATTTCCGTGCATTCGCGGCCTACGTGAGCACGATCCATGAAATCTATATCGACTGCAGCAGTAGAAAGCGCTGGCTTATATGGGTTGTCCCGGCTAACATTAGCCCCAACCTGCTCACAAAAAAAAATTTAAAATGAAAAAATACGGTGCAAGATGGGCAGTTCTAAGACCTGCGGTGTTCGGTCGTCCGACCTCTGACGAATGAACTCCGTAGGTCTTATAATCGTATCCCGCACCGGGATGTTTTTAATCTTTTATTTTTCTTTGAAAGATAAATCTATCTCATCGCACGAGATATACTGTCTGCACCAGCCTATATATCGCGAAATGAAAACACGTGAAGAGCTGAGCTTAAATTTCGCGTTAGGGAGTATCGTAGTTGTCGGAAAATTTTTTTACCGAGAGTTCTGGTAAGTCATTCCCAGGGAAGTATATGGTGTAATGTGGTTAATTTTCGACTATAACGGTGATAATTACGCCCGTGCCAATAGTTTTACCCATTCTGTGACTAATTCTCGCTTCTTGTACGGTTGAGACCTACATTTTTATACCTTTCGCGACTCGCTATGACTCTCTGGAGGCGCTTAAGAGCCCTTTTTTGACCAAGATGCCAGATAGATACCCAGATAACACCTACGTCAAACCCGCTTGAAGTTGCCAAAGAACTTTTTGTGAAAATTACGGGGGATGCTTGGAACTTTCTACGAATCTGAAGGCAAAAGCTATAGTTGGACCTTCTATTGATATGCTGTAGAACTTTCTGTTGTACTTGTTGGCTCGTCATGCACGTGCGGCAGTGGTCCCTCTCTCTACCACTTATGCGTTTCCAGAACACCTGCGTCGCATGTTGCTCTCGTCGGGCAGCTGCCGCAACTTCATCCATAGCCGCTTCATTCCGACGGCTGTTACGACGAGCCGCATTTCGAGCCGCTCTAGCCTTTTCCTCCGTGGCGTACTTTCTCGGTTTTCCCCGCCCGCGACTAGGTGCTGGTGCGTCGTCCCTCTTAGCGATGTGGAATGAAGCTCTCAGCCCACGCGGCGACGTATACAAGGCACGCGAGCGCGCTGTAAGCGTGCTGCCGCCGTTTCCAGAAGGTTCTACAGAAGCCGCCTTGTCCTCAGATCCGCCACCGCCCTTGCCATCAACGTCCCTACTGCGCTGCTGCTGACATTTCCGTCCTCCTTCCCAGCGCCACTGTTTCCTTTTTCCTTAACGCGCTCCGGCGCGGCCCCTGACCTATCCCTCAACTCTCCGACACATAGAGATCTAAGACTTTAGCCTTAAAAACAAGAAAATAAAGGTAGGGAGGTTAATCAGACGAGCGTCCAAATTGCTACCCTGCACAGGCGGTAAGGGAAAAGAAAATAGCAAGTAGAAAAGTAGGAGAGAGTGAGTGGGCATTGCACACACAGAACAAGACACGCAGCAGGTCTATAACCGATCACTCAGATTACTGTACTTCAAGTGTGGCAACGCGCACGAATAGCTTTCAGCTCCAGCGCTGGAAGTGGGCACCTGCTCTTATTATGAGATCATGTAGGAATACGGTGCTTCTAATGAAAATCAATCACATACCCCATTGAAGTTTGGCACCCATTGGAGCCTTTCTTAATAGGGTACCTCTGGCATAGGCATGTTCGTTGGGTACTGTTGCGAAATCCGAGGGTCCGAGCGGCCACGAAGGTTCCATGGGCGGTGCCGTGCCAAGGGCCGTGGGAGGAGAGGTCCAGAAAGATGAGAAAAGCGTTTTTTATACAAATGTACATGGTATTTTACACGAAGGGCTCCATGATTATCGGAGGCTTACTACGTGCAAACGTCTTTGCATATCCGAGCGTCTACGTGGTCGAGCGTCTACACGGTTGAGCGGCTACATGTCCGAGCGTCGCTCACAACACTCAAGCTCCACTCTTTATGCAGTTAATTTCCCTCTTTCACTCGATGAGGGAATGCACTGCAATTCTTCTCGGCCAATCACAAACACTTGACCAGTTCGCAATATCCCGCCCATGATGTGGCACCGTTCCGCCGGGCTCCACCTCCAATGTTGTTTGATCGCCCCCGCACACCAGGCAACGGGTGGCGACTTGGGAATCAAACGTCGACGTGGTCCCCATGGGAAATCTTGACGTTGGCCCCTTGCAAGTATTAGTGGCCTCTCTGTGAGGGTCAGTTTGACAGGGTCTGGATACTGGCCTTCTCGGAAGCCACCGTTTCCAGGGTCGGCGGCGGCTGTTGGCGTTTCGGAAGGGGGCTGCTGGCTTGCGCGTCACAGTCAGTGCCTGGCCTCGTCGTAGTCTGTGTGGGCGCTGGTGCTTCCCGGAAACACCCCAAATACGACGTTGTCATTTTAGCGCCGCACAAGGCTGATGACTCATTGCAGCCTGGGGTCCCAGAACTCGTCTCCCCATCAGCTCTGGGCGGTCGAACTGCCGAAGATACGACACAATTGCTCGTTCATTCTCCCCAGATGATGCTGAATTAGTCACCTGCTACTTGAAACTACGAGAAAATGACGAAGCGTGAACAGCACTCCACAGCTGCACGTCTGCCAGTGAAGCATTCTTTGTCCCGAGGGACCGCCAGGTTAAACAGTACATACATGTCTACACAACGCGTTGAGTCTTCATCGAGGACAGGCATCACGTGATATTAAGATAAAAAGTGTGAAATTCATGTTGTTTTTATGGGGCTGCGCACATTTGCCAGTAAGGGCGGTGCCATTCGCTTGCAATGATGGACATTATAAGGAAAGTCGTTTTAGTTTAGTCCCGGAAAAGTCAAATGTTTTTGTACTGCAACTCCATAGGCAAAAAACTTCAAATATTTACTCATCCACTGCTGACACCGTAGCTTACAGAAAGTTCTATCGTTGCGAGAGAGACACTCATTACTGGGTAATTTTCCTCGTGCTACATTTATTGTAGTGTCTCTCTCTAACAGAGAAACTTTAATGGCAGAAAGATGGAGAGGTCTGCCAGAGTGAAATGTATCTGGCTAGCTGGGGAAGGGCTTAGGGAGGAGCAACATAGATGAAATACCAAGAGGCAAAGAGGATGGTATGAGGAAGTTGATGAAGTTGATGAGAGCTGCAAAGCATACTGATTCCGTGCAACGCATACGTGCACACTTCACAGTATACGTGTCTTCGCGGACAAGGGTCGAGGTTGCTGCATTATTAGGGTCCATTATTTTCGCAGCTGTTCACGCCACTGGCATATTTAAACCAGGGAGTAGCAGCTGTAGGGCGACAATCATTTGCCGTAGCACAGTATTGACGACTGAGTCCGATAGGGATGTCCCAGCGCATTGTCGCTGTTCGTTCAGACATTCTGAGGCCCATGTCCTCAGCTGGTAGGAGTGGCCATGCATTGGAGTCCGGGCCGGCGCTGCTCGCTTGATGCAATGTCCCTCGAAGATCAACCGAGGCAGATTCAACCAATTTCGGCTGAACTTACGCAATTGAAGTCAGGGAGCTCTCGTTTGTGCCTGGGGCTCGTCTATGTCGACGATGCGACGACCTCCTCCGATAGTGCACTGATGCTCTTTGCTCTTTGTGCGACATACTGGTCTTGAATTCGGCTCCATATTTTCACCTCCTTTTAAATGCGAAGCACTTCTTGGCGAACATTTGCCCCTTTGACAGTATCTATCTAGCCGCCTACGTCTTGGTGCTCTTGTGGTCGTTTGGTTAACTTGGTAGGTAACAAAATTGGCATATTAGGACAAGAGTGTAGGAAAAACTTGAATGATAGGTCATGACATCAATGTCATGACATCAATGTCATGACATGCGTGTCATGTAGGTCATGAAACAGCCGCCCAAATGAGAATGATCCAGCAAAAAAAGATTACACCGCAAAAACCTCTGAAATGGGTTCAGACGTGGGCATTACGTGAACGAAACCCTAAAGGATGATGTTAGAAGTCAGTCATAGGGCATGACTCGGCAACATGACATTGACTCAACGAAAAATATTAATGCTCAAAAACACGTGGAATGAGTTCGGACGTGGGCACTAAGTGAAAGAAACACTAAAGGATGAGTGTAGGAGCCATTGTGATGAGCATGACTCAATAAAAATGACAGTGACTGAGCGAAAAACGATTAAGGCTCAAAAACCACTGAAATAAGTTCGGACGTGGGTACTAAGAGAAGGAAACACCAGAGGATAGGGCTAGAAGTCATAGTCATGAACATGACTCAGGATCAATAACAATGACTCATCGAAAAAATATTAACACTAAAAAACATTGAAATTGGTTCTGACGGGGGTAGTAAGTGAAGGAAATACAAAAGGAGGATGGTAGAAGTCATTGTAATGAGCATGATCATGACTCGGCCAAAAAAGATTAACACTCAAAAGCCACTGAAATAAGTTCGGACGTGGGTACTAAGTGAAAGAAACACTGAAGGAAGGTGGTAGAAGTCATAGCCATGACTATGACTCAGCAATAATGACAAACTCCGCAATAGAAGATTAACACTCAAAAACCAATGGAATGAGCTCGGATGTGATACTAAGTGAAGGTCAAAGCTAAAGGTTGACGATCGAAGTCATAGTCATGAGGATGACTAAGGCTTTCGACTTAAGGTCTCTTAGGCGTACCTAAAGGGACTCCTGAGGACTCATGACATGAAAGTCACGACATGCGTGTCATGTAAGTCATGAAACAGTCGCTTTCGTTTTGGGGCTCTCATGGTCGTTTCGTGAACTTGGTAGGCTCCCCGCACATTGCTTCGCATAACATCGAATCTCACAGGGCGTGTGATCTGCCGGCTTTTTTTTTTTTTTTTTTTTTTTGCTTTGGACAATCCTTGGGATTCGGTTCGTATGGTCTATCGAAATTGAAGCACTCTATTTCTTTGACTGTGCATGAAGATATATAATGGCTGTCTGCACAGCCGAGGCATGCTGTCTGGCCTATGCAGACAGCACTGACATGGCCTAACTTCAAGCACTTGCGACATTGGAGTGGTCGGGGTATGTAACGACGCACCGGGTATCTCACGCAGCCCACCTTCACGTGAAAGAGCCCGTCAGGGCATTCCAGAAAGGCCCGGTAGCCCGGAAGGTAGTTCAAATTCTGAAAGGCGCCAGACACGGTGACAGCTCCACACACTCCATCCTTCGGTTCTCTGCCCACGTCGGGGCGATCGAGGGCGTTCCTCTGAACGTCAACGAGTCTACCCATGAGGCTGCGCGTGGCTTTACCGACCGCGCTGCCCTCGGATCGGACGACTCTTCCCCTGGGCACAAGGACGCTCCTATCACGCACAATGAAATTACTAAATTCATTTAGTTAGAGAGAAGGGTCTTCCCGCCACCTCATTCCCAGCTAAGCAGCAGGCCACAGGCGGTCACGCTCAGACTCCTGTAAACTATCTCATTCGGGTCAACGCGCGGGTCGTTGTACCCGAAGTTCACCAAGAGAGAGTCGGACGCACTCCTGCGAAGTCCCGTCTTTGAAGACCAAATCCTGGCCGTCCAGTGAGCCCGTGATCGGGCCAGCAGGCTAGACCTGTCGGTCCCATCGTGGGGTTAGCGGGGTGCGTGTTTTATCGCGTTTTGCTGGACCCAATAAACGTTTGCTCACAGTGACTCAGTCACTCACTCACTCACTCACTCACTCACTCACTCACTCACTCACTCACTCACTCACTCACTCACTCACTCACTCACTCACTCACCCACTCACTCACTCACTCACTCACTCACTCACTCACTCACTCACTCACTCACTCACTCACTCACTCACTCACTCACTCACTCACTCACTCACTCACTCACTCACTCACTCCACGTCACAGGTAGTGTCTCCTTCGAAAACAAGCTTGACGCTCGTCGAGCAGCCGAAGCAATTAAAGTCGCTGAAGGCAGAAGCCTTCCAATTTCTTCGTTGCTGTAATCAATGGCGACATCAGGCGCGCGCCGCAGTGCCACCGTAGTGCACCGTAGCGCCGTAGTGCACGATGAACAAGTGGACTTCTATATGTCTTAGTATGCGCACGGCTTTCAGTTTTTCTGGGGCAGCGTGCGTCGCACACTTCCAGCGCAACTCTCTCTAACAGTTTACCAGTAGTACACCCAGGATCTCTGCCAGGGGGGGGTGACAGTTTGCCAATACCATCTAAACAGCACTAATTTCGATTTCTTCACGAAAAATTGTCAAAAAATGTGCTTTTTGCGAGTGTGCAGACGATTGCGTGTCTTACATCTTTGTTGCAGTACTCAAAGGCGCAAGGAAAGAAAAGGGGTTAAACAAAAGGGGGTGGTTAAGTCGGCCTCAGGGGGCCCAGAAAGTCCCCCCCCCCCCCGTCGGTGGGCCACTGCAGTTAACGTGACAGAACCATGACACTATTCGTTGTTTGTTGTTGTTTGTCGACATCCGAATCACAACCACTATGGGGTTTGGCCAAGAAATAGGTGGAATATACCTACTTAGGCTCAGAAATAACACTGCAAGTCTTTTGTAGAGTAAACGAGGTTGAAAAGCGAAAGTAAATGATAAAATGAGTGCAATAATAATTTATTCATCAATATTTGATTACTCGATAGACGTTAATTGAAAATTAGAAAAAAAAAGGTTGACTTGGCTTGGTTTTGTTTCCACGTAAAACTGACCCGTACCCACAACAAGATCATCACCTCAATACGAATTATTAACCCATCGCCGGGCCATAGTTATAATAAAGTCATTTTGATGGAAAAATTCACGGATCAAGCAATTCAGTCGGGCTAGAAACCGTATCAAATTTCAGAACGACATTTTCTCCGGTTTAGCTAGGGGTTTAGGCGACAGTTTTATGCTGGTCTCGTTCTCCGTCACCATTTTCCGCATTTTTTTTTCTTGCTTGCTGGAAGTGCATCAAGCCGAATGTCTGCTTTTATTTATTGTATTCGTTTCTAAAGACGCGTTGCTTCGTTTGTTTTGTTTGTTACTTTTTGCTCCAGAATCGGCAAACATGTATTTATTCGGCACGACTGGCACAATCGATTTGACACTGTGAATGTGCGTCGCGTTGCGAGGCGCATCCCCACCGCTATCGCCATCAGAATGATTCTCAGGAGGCCGCCGCGAGAGGAGCATCCGCGCGGCGCCATGGGGCCCGGCCGACCCGCGGCTAACCGACGGGGGACGAGCACAGCCATGCCTGCCCGACTACTCCTCGTGCTGCTCGAAGGATCGTTGCTTCTCTGCGCAGTGGCGGGTACGCCTGCTGAGGACGCGGTGAGCACCAACGCCTCATGCGCCCCTTAACGTGGTTAGCAGCAACAGCACGTATAATACGGCAGTGTTCGCCTAAAGTTGTACTGCAACCGTCAAGTGTGCGGCGCGTAATCTCTGTCAAGCCACAATTTCGATTCTCTCGTTGAGCCCTCGTCTTTCTTTTTTTAGATGCGAAGCAGCTTATGGTCAGGGCTATGTCACACACTCCCTCCCTCCGCCGTGTGGTGTCCACACCCCTACTGCGCATGCGCATCCTCCTCCCCCTCCTCTCCTCAACTTGTCTCATCTCCTTATATATATATATATATATATATATATATATATATATATATTATATGTACGCTAAGTTCCGGCTTCCGGAAGCCGGCGTCCACTTCCGGTTCCGCTTCCGGCGTTTTGCCCGAATGATCCCCCGGTGCTTCGCCCACTCATCATCATTCGCTTCATCCTCTCATTCTCCTCCCGCAACGCCGCGATGAGTACCACGGACAGCGCCAGTGTCAGCGCCGTGGACAGCGCCGCGGAGAAGAGGGCTCGAGCCGCTGCCACGAAACAGCAGCGGCGACAGGCCGATCTGAAAACTAATGGGAGCTTGAGTCGACCCCACGGCTGCTTCGCATACTACTCAGGGCATGGTGTAAGAAGTAGTTACCTCTTACACCGTGACTCAGGGTCACCCTACGGGAAGATGGTGTAATTTTTGTTATCCTCGCCTTTGCTAAGCGCTCAACTACTACCATTTAAGATGTACCAACAAGCTCATTTCGCCACACTTGAAGCAAAGTTGTGATGTTGATGAGATGACGAAGTCATGGTATGTGTGAAGATGGTTCCCATGCCCTTTTTGTCGACTGTTTGGCTAGTCAGGTGCCCTAAATGAGCGCTAACCTGTAAGTTGCGTAGCGTTAGCAAATTTCCCTTCTACAATACAAAAAAGCTACTCTTACCGTGAAAGGAGGCTCCCTACACCAAATAAGACGCAACGAAGGACGGTCGGTGACGCTGCTTCAAGCATCCGTTGAGTAAACTCGTACGCGAATATATGCGGCACACATATGGTAGGATTTCTCGGGCTCTCAACGATGGCTTACCAATATCTTTGAAAAGTAAGGTAGCAAGGTGGGACAGTTGTTAGGATTGATCGTAAGAGCGCAAAAGCAACATGTCGTGGTGTTGTGTTTTTCTTCCTTTTGTGCGTGTTGCGTGTGCGCTATTGCAAGACGTACGATGAGTCTTTGCAAAGTATTGTCACGTTTCCGTGATGGTGAAGAATCACACCGTGGAACAACGGTGAGTCGCAATGTCATTTATTCGGTTAACCTGTACCCACAAAAACAAGTTCTACTCGGGCAGAACGTTAGTGAATAACACATGCATCGATCTTCGAAAATCTATTCTGCGAATCAGACGCGTTGGCAATTTATACATAGCTCAATAAACCTTCCAGCGTAATCGCTGGAGCTCGAGTGAGCTATAGGATGTAAACCCTTGATTGCGTCGCGCAAGCAATCTGATTACACAAGGCTCGGTGAAAACATAGGCAACCGATGCAGCGATAACAGCGAACCTTCCCATACTGAAATACGTGTATTGCACTGAGCGACAACTTTCAACATTTGTTTGCCAGTGAAACGTTGTCACCGGAAAGATAAATAAGTACGCGTGCAGTATATATAATAGTGCGTTCTAGCAGTACTAACCTTTGGTTCCAAAATTTGCACAAGAAACTTGTGAGGAAACTACAGATCGCCCAATGAGCAATAGAACTGAAAATGATGGGTGTTAGGACAGAGAAATAGAGCTGTATATATTAAGAAAAGTATATTGGTTAAGAAATGCAACGTTAGTGATTATTGATTGATTGATTGATTGATTGATCGATTGGTTGATTGGTTGATTGATTGATTGTTGATTGATTGATTGATTGATTATTGATTGATTATTTACATTGTTTCTTCCAGAATTTCGGCTACGCGGTGCTTGGAATTCTACGCTATCGCGATGCCTCGGGCTTCGAATCTCTCCACTGCGCTTACCTGTCGACCCGCTTCAAGCGACCTCCATACGGCAAAGAAAATGACGTGGGTTCATTCAGATATTTTTATGTCATTGCAAATGACAACTGATGGATTTTTACATTATACAGCCACATTGTATTGTCGAGGGACGTCCGTCATGATTTAGTCTGGCCGAGGTTCCCTAACGTGCACTGAAATTTCAACACACGAACTTTTTTTTGCATTTCGCCTCCAAAGTATTGCAATCGGGAGTTTCTTTCGTGCTTTGCAGCTCAACGCCATAGCCACTGAACTACACCAGCAAGTTTCTGACATGTGCCAGTTGGCGTGTACCACTCATTTTGCCCAGCGTTATGAGTGCGTGACAGTATTGGGATACAGCCCATACCCCTCCGTTAACGTTCGCGATCAGTGACAGTCACTAACACTGCCACTAACGAAGCTTCACTAGCAATCCGCCACATTGAATAGCTCGGCATGTATGCTGTCTGTGGCAGCCGATATTATTATGGCGATAGCAATTTTATGGACGCTCAAAGCGGACTTCTGCTGTCGGCGTCGCCGTCGCCATGAGGTTCCGTATGACGTCAATGGCGATGAAATCGTCGCCGCTTGCCGTATGCTGTATGTGCGAGTGAAAGCGCGCGAGGGACGCGCGCTCTCACGGGGAGCGAACGCACGGTGGAGAGCAAACGCGCGTTCTGCGCCGTGCTCTCTGAAGGGCTGCAGAATTAAGCGTCTCTTTTCTTCTTTACAATCACCATATATACAGAGCAAACGCGACTTCTTCCGTCGCGCGAAAGGCCGTGGGGGGACAGGAGGGAGGGGTAGGGAGCCTACATGCAAGCGCTCGCATATTGGCTCCCTAGGGAGGGGAGGCGACGTTTAGCTGCGACACCAAATGCGTACTTATATAAAAACCTTGCGAGGCGAGAAGGTGGTAAAGACGTCCGACGCTGCTCGACGAGTGTCCCGTTCTGATCTCGTCGAAGACCTCCGAGCCGCCCCCAGAGGCACCGGCAACAGTCACCAACGCCGCACGCGTTCGGTTCGAACGCGGGCAAAATGCCGACGGCGTGGACAACAGTTCTACGCGTTGCTGGTGGTGCTGCATGTCCAAGTTTATACAACTGATAAAACTAGTATCCTTACTCCGTATAGCTCTCTACTAATTTGCTATCGCAATGATGCTTCGCCTTTCGGGTGAAACTGCGACTTTTTTGAACACGCTCAGTTTTTCAAGTTAAAGGCTGGTGCAGTTCAGGGAAGCCAGAGCCACGTGTTTATTTAAAACACTTGTTATATACATATCACTATAGCTTTATTTGGTAAGTAAGAAAAGGGAATAAAAGATAATTCTACTTTTCTCCCTGCTACGAGACTCGCGGAATCACAGGCATCACGTAAAATTATTTTTTTTACCTCTAGCTGAGCACGTTTCGCTCTTTTTCGCAGACATTCCGCGAAGCAGTGTTCGTCTACGCAAACCAAAGTTGCGACCTGGGCCTGGAGAAGTCGACGGCCAAGCACGTGGTGCTCATGCTTCCCGTGGACGAGAGCCCGTGTCCTTTCGAGGCGTCCTTCTCGCAAGCGGTGTCGGCCCACGCTTACTCGGTCCTCGTGGCTCGCAATGTAACCGTGCAGGTGCGCCCACTTTGGTTCAGTCTGATGAAAGGTTTATTTATTTATTTATTTATTTATTTATTTATTTATTTATTTATTTATTTATTTACTTACTTACTTACTTACTTACTTACTTACTTACTTACTTACTTACTTACTTACTTTACTTACTTACTTACTTACTTCATTATTAATTCATTCAAAATAGCCCTAAAGGCCCTCTGAGAGTGGTTATTACATAGGAGAGGTGGTGGTGGCAGGGGCAGGAGAGAGGGGCGGGGGAGGGGGGAGAGGGGGGCACGGAGTAGGCAAACAGATCATAGACGCAAAGAAGCCGTGGAATGCAACATAATATAAACAATACAGTGAGACTAAGCATAGAATCGTTGCGAAGTACGGAAAATGTAAACTGAGGAGGTGCAAGTTCACGGTAGCTGAACGTATTACAAGAACTGCTTGGTATGAGAAAAATTAGATTACCGTGGTTCAGGTACACCAAAACTAAGTGGAAAGAAAGAAATGTGTCATGGCGCTCTTTCCTGCCTCTTCTTCTTTCCACTTATTTTTGCTCCACCAGAACCCCATTTCAACATTTAGAAAGCATCAAGAACGTATACAATTTCTTACCAACCTGGTTTTTCTGCGTATTCTTCTCAGCACACCTTTCTATAAACCAGGCGCTTAAAGGACCCTTGACCAGGTTTGGACATTTCAAACAAACAAGCGTAGCGTATACATGACGCGCTGGCGATCGTACCTGCAAAGTATTACGGTGCTGCGCGCCACCCGAAAACAGCCGAAATTTCAAACCAGACGACGCGCACCTTCCCTCTCGAAGAAGATTGCTCCCACCAAGAGAGTCACAGTCACACGCACGAATGCCTCAACATTCGCAGTCCATATTTCGTCACTCGCCACCACTAATCTTCGAATGCGAAGGGCGGGACGCCGCTAAAAAGGAACGGAAGGAAAAAAAGCCACAGGCCTCCGGGGCACACGCAGCACAGTCGCAGCGTATGCTGGTGGAGCGGCTCAAGAGCAGCTCCAATTTCGGCACCACGCGCACCAGAGTCTTTCGCGACAAAGTCTCTTCGCCTCGTTTTGACAAGAACGATCTGAACTGTCCGCCCGGCGTCGACAGCGGGCTGCGGCTTGTAATGTTCTCTACACAGCAGTCTGCTGAGACCGATGATGCGCGTGGTTGTATCCGTGCACGTAGCTCTATGATTCGCTTCTTCAGCATCGGTTCGTACCTTGCGAGGAGACGCCATAACGTGTACCGAAGAGGTATCCAGAATACGTGGCGCACATCTGACATCGGAACCGCGTTGATTGCGCGCCCAGTCTGAATCGCATCTGGTGGTCTGCGCCTGCACACGCTGCGTTTGCAGGCATCTTAACTAGATGGTACCACCCCGCCGGCGGAGGCTGGAGATCGCGTTTTTTTTTTATTTTTTTTTCTAGCCTCATCTGAATGGCATCTGGTCGTCTGCGCCTGCGCACGCTGCGTTTGCAGGCGCCTTAACAAGATGGGCCACCATACTGGTGGAGGCTCGGATCGTCTGCGCCTGCTTTAAATGGCATGTTACCAGTGCCCGATAGCAAGCTCTTGCGTGGCTCAGTGTTAGAGTATCTGGCTCCCACGCAGCGGGTGCTGGTTCGATCCCGGCGGGAACCGTGTTCTTTTTTCGCATTTCCAGAGATAGCGGTTACACTCACCGGACGCCGTCGGCGGAGGCGGCGGCGTCCGCGAGTGTAACCACTCGCCGCTAAAAACACCGCTAAGGAACGCTATAGTAGCACGAGGCAGAGAGTGTCACCGTTAGCAGTGGCGCTTGCCGCCTATAGACATGACAACAGGATAGTTAATTTCTTGCGTCTCCTGGAGCAATGAACTGATACGAAAAATTACCTTGCTTAAAGGCTACTTAGACGGCGTTTGGAAGCGTCCAGTGTATAACCAAAATTTGCAATGGGGCGTGGTGAGGAGCGCTATGACGTAAAATGTGGCACTGCAACTTTCGCTTATGATGCGTCTAGAAAAAAATTTCTCGCTATAGCTTCTGTTGACCGCATCCACGTGTTGTCACTAATATTAACATTTAAATTCTCTAATTCACAGTTTGCTTCCAGAATGCATTGGCAAGGGTTTGCTTGAAACTTGGTGCTTAGTGTTCATGGCGAACTGAGCTTTTCGAAAGTTAGGCTTGGAATCATACTTTCCCTGAGCACATGAACCACAGGTTATAATAAAGTTAATATAACTTGCCACATCTGGGTTGTTGTGTCGATTTCTCTTATGTCACCATAAATTTTAAAAGCTTATTGGTTGCTGTTAAACATAGGTGAAGCTGCATTTGTATACACTCAGAACTCAAGTCAATAAAGCTATGCGCTGTTCAATTTTTGTTACGTTCTCACGCAGTCTCACAAAGTTTATTTTGCACCCGGATCAAATGGTACGGTTCCAACCCAGGACATCATCCTTGGCCAAATGTACCTCAATAAAGCTGAAAAGTTAAAGGTATGTACCAGGAACAAAATAACCAGATACGAAACGTTCAACTGTTCCTCTCGAGTACTGAAATTTCTGAGAAAGGGATATATAGCTCCAAGCACATGCTAAAAATGCTGTTAGTTTCGTGTATGAAAAATGTGACACTGGCTGAAAAATTACTGGTTCCAGACGCATTCACAAAAAAGGTCTGCTTCCATGCCAAAGCAACTCTTTTCCTTCGAAACTCGCATTCGTGCTCCCTGAAGCATTGAGAGCGATATTATCTGACCGCTATTTATCGTGCTCGATTATCGGCCGTGGCACCCCATTACACCGGGGATACGAGGAAAAATGTCTGTTCGCTTACTTTTACCTGCGGATTAAAGAACATCATGCAGTCGAAATTTATCTAGGCCTGTACTAGCTGACAGAGTTCTAGCTCTAAATCAGTTCGTAAATGGTTGAATCAGTCGTCATACTTACACATTCTTAAAGAAGACAACCGAATGCGGTCGATGTGAAACCTCTCAGGGGCACATAAAAAAAATACTGTTCTGATCCCACGCACAGGTTGAAATATATGTGAAAGGAAGCTTCAGTGAAGCGGGTAATTGAATTCGGTTCAACTCAATGCGATCCCTACAACTGTATCTATCTATTCCTTTCCTAGGCAACGTTAGTTTCATGCAGTGTTTCAGTATATGCACCGCATGAGTCACAACTTTAATCTCATCCAATGTTTACGTGCTACATCATTCACTAGTTATGCCAAAATGCAAGTACCAAAATCAGGCGGATGGACAGAGTTAGACATCGAGGCAGTGATGTCATGAGAATGGAGGCCATGTATGATTCTCCTCGAGGGAAGAATGGTTATGAAAGGTGTGTACTCTTAGGTGAAAATCTAAATATATTGAAGCATGGCATACACCTCGTGTCACAGTGGCACGTACCAATGCCGCAGTACTGGCCAAGAAGTGTCATGTACCCAGTGGCACGCACCCAATTTCCCGAGAATGGTGCAGCCCAAATATACATTAAGAAAATCAAGGAAACCTCTGAAGTTCATGAAGAGGTCTGTTTGCTTCAGAGATAGCTAGCTCTTAGCTGGCATTCAAGTACAAGTTTCATGCCGTCATTTATTCTCTTATTAGACAGAACAGGGCGGCCCTCAGTGGCTCTAGTTTGTCGGCTCCGTCCACCGTGCGTAGACAGAGACACGACACGCGAAACCAGCTAAAGTAGGCCCAGTGTAGTTTCGGAACGGTTTGCAACCTACACATGCAGGCCAACTGCCTCAAGGCCTTCCATGTCTGCCCATGCACTGATGGATGCTCGCATGTGGACACAGCGGAGTTGGCAGGGACGTCCATGTCCACACCCCTCAATTTGGAGCCTGGCTTTTGGCAGAAGTGACGCTTGTGCCTGCTTTACCAATGGGTATCCACATGCCAATTAACATCTGCAATTAACATATGTCAGATGCTGCGTGCTTTATTTAAACTATACAATCACTCTGACATTACAAACAACATTATATAGCCAAGTCACCCTGAGCTCCTACACCACGGCTGTGATAACTTTAGTCCGTAAACCCGCATCTCTCATAGTTATGCTCCCTCCTCATGCAGTCCCAGAGTATGTTGGAGTGGTCGTCGGTGGCAGCCAATGGAAGCGCAGTCACGAGTCCCGCGGTCAAGTTGTACCTCGTGCACGTGGACATGATAGCCAGCTGGATCGTCCTGAGCATCCTGGCCTGTTCCACAGTGGCCGTCGGAGCGCTTTGGGCAGGGAGCACCAGGAAGATGCTGTAAGCATAACAGGCCTTTGATTTGCCTATCGTTATGCACCGATATAATTTACAAACACTAACAGTCACGGCGTACAAAAGCCATTCTTGTGCTTAAAGAGCATCTCTAGAAGCTATACGTTAGCCTAAAGGCCCGTCTACAACGAAATCCAAACGAGACAAGAAGTGGAGGCATGATGTGATCAACAGAGGTCGAGAAAGGGGTATCCCACACAGTAACCCGTTTGAGCGCTGTTGTCGTTTAATATGGAGAAGCTTCACGTGCAGTTTCGTACATGCGAAGTCTCAGGTGCGGTATACTGGCTGCAGACCATTTAGCATTGCGCTTTTTAAAATGTTTTTTAGGAGGTGCTGACCTTCCGTGCGAAATCGCTCGTGTGAGATGAGCGGGGACAAGTAGCAACGTGGCTAATAGAGCCCGCCCTGGGACCCTTGCCGTTTTTCTTATTTTTACCCAGTAGCAGGTGAAGAAACATGAAAATGTTTACGAGAACGATTCTCAAATAGCTTTATTTTGAAGCTTTTGGACCAGCGCTAAACAGTGGGGCAAGAACAACACGTGGGCGTCGTTTCTAGCAAAGCAAGGCTGAGGAAGCCTACGCCAAGCATTAACTGGTTCTGCCCTATGTGTGTCACACTTACGATAGCCGTTGACGACGCATGATTTGAATATACAACTGGAATGCGAAGTCGGCATGAGCGGCTATCGCAGCTCCTGAAAACGCAGTATGAAATCGCATATATAAAGTGGATTTAATGCTTTCACTGGCAGCGACCGCAATGACTCAGCAGTTATCGCATCCTCATACTAAGGATAAAGTATCTGGTTCTATCGGCGGCACGTGTAGCACATCATCATCATCATTAGCCTATATTTATGTCCACTGCTGGACGAAGGCCTCTCCCTGCGATCTCCAATTACCCCTGTCTTGCGCTAGCTGATTCCAACTTGCGCCTGCAAATTTCCTAACTTCATCACCGCACCTAGCTTTCTGCTGTCCTCGACTACGCTTCCCTTCTCTTGGTATCCATTCTGTAACTCTAATGGTCCACCGGTCATCCATCCTACGCGTTACATGGCCTACCCAGCTTCATTTTTATCTTTCAATGCCAATTAGAATATCGGCTATCCCCGTTTGCTCTCTGATCCGCGGCACTTTCTTCCTATCTCTTAACGTTAGGCCTAAAATTTTTCGTTCCATCGCTCTTTCTGCGGTCCTTAACTTGTTCTCGAGCTTTTTTGTTAACCTCCAAGTTTCTGCCCCATATGTTAGCACCGGTAGAATGCAATGATTGTACACTTTTCTTTTCACTAAGACTAACATAAACAAAGTAGAGAGGGTTCAAAAGCGGGTTGCTCGATACATATATAATAATTAGCGACGTACATCGCTAACACATCTTTTAGTAGAGTAGCAGTCTGGGTCAGTTGGTACATACTGAATAGTAAAAACCAGTCAAAAGACGAAGGACAGAGAAGAGACGATGCCCTATGTACATAGGGTCTCCCACAACGTCAAGAAAGTTGCTGCGAGGCAGGGCGTTAACATTGTTTTTTCTGCTCCCTGCAAACTTTCAGGCCTTTGCTCACGCGTGGCGCGCGGCAGGAATAGACCCCCCCGTGTGTCATGACAACGGTTACATTCCTTGTGCTACACGTGTGGTGTATGAGCTTCCGCTGATTTGTGAAAAAGTTTACATCGGTCAAACAGGCCGGTGTATTAATGAGAGGCTGCGAGAACACTACAATTCTTGGAATTCCTCTGATGGAGCAAATCTGCCTCGCCATTGTCGGGAATGCGGCAGCGTCCCGCTTTTTTCCAATGTTAAAATCCTTGGTAGGGGCAAGGGCAAGACGGAGTGTGAAATTCTCGAAGCTTACCATATCAATTTGCAAGGGGATAATTGCATCAGTTCTACCTCTCTCTCACTGATGCAGAAGGAACTTAGTTTCCTATCGCACTGGGGTTAGCTACGTGGCGTTTTGCAAACACCTTTGTTTGTGTGTGGGTGTCGGCTTTTGAGCTGCGCATGCTCGCCGGGTTTTCCTGAGAGACGGGGTTCTTCAATAAAGCACAGTTGTTAGTCCAGTCGTCGTGTGTGCCACGCCTCTTCTCTGTCCTTCGTCTTTTGACTGGTTTTTACTATTCACATCTTTTAATCAAAGCTGGTCTGCCGACAATAAACGAGCGAAATCGTTCTGCAAGACTTAAATTTATGTACCAATTAATTAAAGGACATTACAGAACTGAACTCACCCATTTAATTCATTTTTCGTCTGCGTATGCGACCCGACAACGACATCAGCTAGCTTTAACTCCTTTTCGCACCCGTAATAACTATTTTAAATACTCATTTCTTCCACGAATGATTACCGATTGGAATAACCTCACTAACAATGAAGTGTTGCAACCGTCACTGACGCTATTCGCACAACATATTACTTAGTGTGTGTTACTGCATTTCATCACTTTACTGTACTATTGTGTATTTTATTTTTACTGTTTGATATATCTTGTTCAAATGTTGTATTCCTGATGCTGGCTGCAGAGCTTCAACATGCTCCCTTATTTATTTTGCTTACATTTTTCCAGTTTTGTGAAACTGCTTAATTCTTTTTCCCACCCTGCTATAATCCCGATACCGGGATTGCAGTATCAATAAATAAATAAATAAATAAATAAATAAATAAATAAATAAATAAATAAATAAATAAATAAATAAATAAATAAATAAATAAATAAATAAATAAATAAATAAATAAATAAATAAATAAATAAATAAATAAATAAATAAATAAACGGCAGTGATAAGCTCCCCGTCAGGATTTGGTAATGCCTGCCGTATGCACTCCATCCCAATTTTATTCTTCTGTAAATTTCTTTCTCATGATCCGGGTCCCCTGAGAGTAACTGACCTAGATAAACGTAATTACAGACTCTAGAGGCTGACTGGCGATCCTGAATTCTTGTTCCCTTGCCAGGCTATTGAACATTATCTTTCTCTTCTGCATATAAATCTTCAACCACACTCTCACACTTTCTCGGTAAAGGTCCTCAAAAATTTGTTGTAATTCGCCCCCATTGTTGCTGAATAGGACAATGTCATCTGCAAACCGAAGGTTGCTGAGATATTTGCCGTTGATCCTCACTCCTAAGAGCTTGAATACTTGTAATGCGTGCAGTGAATAGCATTGGAGGGATTGTGTCTACTTGCCTGGCCCTTTTCTTGATGAGTAACTTTCTACTTTTCTTGTGGAGAACCAAGGTAGCTGTGGAATCCTTGTAGATATTTGCCAAAATTTTGATACGGAAGAACCGTCACAGTGTGGCTGCACTGAGGAGAAGGAAGACGACGTGTTTCCGCTTGATATAGCGTCGCCATTTTGACATCTGTTAGCCTTCCCCGTAAATAAATTGTAAATAGCCTTGGGCATCAGCTACACGTAACATTATTTGGTGGAGGCCGACGTTCCCCGTACCCGTCATGGAGTTTCGTAGCGGTCGCAAAGGCGCCACTGCAACTTCGGCTCTTGCTGCCGGTACTTCATCTGCCAGCGTCTCCGCCTGCAGCCCCGACCTACGTCACCGTTACCCCCTCCTCCCCCCCCCCCTCGGAATCCTGGTTTTTCACCGCCGTCGGCAGTCCTGATGTTGACGACTGGCTCCGCTTATACGAACATGTCAGTACCAGTCACAGGTGGCACCGGACTATTATGCTTGCCAACGTTCTTTTCTACCTCGACGGAGCTCCACGGGCATGGTTCCAGACTCACGAAGAGGTGATCTCGAGCTGAGATCTCTTCAAATACCTTTTTGGCAATCCATTCGGTCGCCAAGTCAATGCCAAGAAGGCCCTTGCCACACTTGTACTGAGTTGGTTAAGCATGATCTGAAGTGAAGGCGCTTAAACGACGACGGACGAAGACAGAACACAAACACAATGGGCGGCGTGCGTGCGTGCGTGCGTGGTGCGTGCGTGCGTGTCGTGCGTGCTGTGTGTGGGTGTGTGTGTGTGTGTGTGTGGTGTGTGGTGTGTGTGTGTGTGGTGTGGTGTGTGTGTGTGTGTGTGTGGGTGTGTGTGTGGTGTTTGTGTGGTGGTGATGTGTTGTGTGTGTGTGTGTGGGTTGTGTGTGGTGTGTGTGTGTGTGTGGTGTGTGTGTGTGTGTGTGTGTGTGTGTGTGTTGTGTGTGTGTGTTGTGTGTGTGTGTGTGTGGGTGTGTGTGTGTGTGTGTGTGTGTTGTGTGTGTGTGTGTGTGTGTTGTGTGTGTGCTGTCGTGTGTGTGTGTGTGTGTGTGTGTTGTGTGTGTGTGTGTGTGTGTGTGTGTGTGTGTGTGTGTGTGGTGTGTGTGTGTGTGTGTGTGTGTGTGTGTGTGTGTGTGTGTGTGTGTGTGTGTGTGTGTGGTGTGTGTGTGTGTGGCGCGCGCGTGTTGTGCGCGCGTGTTGTGCGCGCGTGTTGTGCGCGTGTGTTGTGTGCGTGTGTTGTGTGTGCGTGTTGTGCGTGTTGCGCATGTTGTGCGTGTGTGTTGTGTGTGTGTGTTGTGTGTGTGTTCTTCCGTCTTCGTTTTCGCGCCTTCACTTCAGACTTGTACAGACGTCGATTGAGTCCTACGCGTCATACTTTCTCGGCGTCTTGGCCCTTTGTGCCATGGCTGACCTGAGCATGTCGGAGGACGATAAGGTTAATCACGTCCTCAAAGGCATTGCTGATGACGCCTTCAATTTACTGGTGTTTACAAACGTCACCAGCTTCTGTACGAGATAGGAATCGGAGATTGTTGGCAAAACACCTGGTACACTTGAGATGGGATGACTCATATGTGTTGAGAGAGTATATACTTAGAATTGCCTAGCCATTTATAAAACCAGGTTTCATCAAGCAACAAAATAATGCGCGTTCGCAATGGCGCAGGTGCGATCAGCGATTCCTTCAGGCAATGAACTCGCAACCTTACTTGTCGCTGTGCCATAGTGGCTATGGCGTAACGCTGCTGAGCTCGACATAGCGGTTTCTATATTGGCCACAGGGGCTGCACTTGGAATGGGGCAAAATGCAAAAAAAAAACACTTCTACTTATGATTTAGGTGCACGTTAAGTAACCCCAGATGGTCAAAATTATTCGTGAGTTCCCCTCTTACAGCGTGCCTCGTAATCCCGTCATGGTTCTGTCCCATAAAACCCCAAAATTTAATCTCAATTTTGATCTTGCATTCTTCTCACGCATACTTCCGAAATACCTCACTCATAATGCCAACTTTTACAAAAGTGCACTTGTACCTGGAATGGCTTCGAAGAATATGCAACCTCTTTATTGGCGGCATTTTTCTTTAGTGCTTCATAAGTTCACGCATAAACTTGGCGCCTACGATACTGGACGAGGTGCTCCCAAGAAGACATCGAGCGCTCTTCATTTGCTTGTTTATACGGAAACGGACGTCATGGACCCTGCTTATGCAGCTTCCTCACGCTGAACCGGCGCGTCAAGCCAAAGAGCGAGGAACCGCGTAACGAGGACGCCGATCTGGACGTAGTTCCGGCGGCACTGGCGGCTGGGCCATCTTGCACATCGTTGGCGCTGGCGAGCACTTCCTCGGTAGCGGGCTCCGAGCATAAGCACAAGCATCATCATCAGCCGCTGCAGCAGCAGTGCGATGTGCGCAGCCGTCCACGGCACGGCCATTCACGCAAATCGGCTGACGATTTCGCCAGCACTGACGATGAGCTGCTGAACGAGGATAGCTACTTTGGCGAGTGCGCTGTCGACGGCAACCTCATCACGCTGTTCGTACTGGCGATAGCCGTCAACCTGCTCCTGCTGTACTACTTTTTCAGCAAGATGTGTGAGTGCCTGCTCTATCTCTAACATTCTGCTCTCTTTTCTCTTACGCTTATAAGTCCTATGCACAAACTCTAATCGGCAGGACTAATTCACAAACAAAATTAGTTCGTAAGGCGACCTTTCATTGACCAGTTATTTCGCTTCTCATATTGCTTGCAGTTATGATTGCTCGGCAGTTGTCATTGCTGCCGAACTTTCTTTTATTAATCCAGTCGTACCAGTTGTTTTGCAAATGCCGAGTTGAATTTCTTATCTATAAAAGTACTAGATGATACTGACCACTCGACTGCTTGCGTGTCTGTTTATTTGTATTTCTTTCTGCTTGTTTATTTATTGAAGCGGTCTGCGCTGGATGCATGAAAGAAGACGAAGGATTGGGCTAGGGGAAGAAGAAGAAGTTAGAATAAATGGCGGACGACATTCATCTCACTGACATTATGTCTTTTCGATAGCCGTTCTATTTAGGAACGCTACATTTACATGTCGCTTAACTATACGGTATTGCTTTTCCGGCAAACTGTCACTGATCAGTAAAGATTAGATGCAGGTATGTAAGAATTTAGTTCCCATTGATTGCGGCGCAAGGATAAAATGAAGACATATGAAGGAATAGGCAAACAATCGTAGTTTGTGAAACATGTCAATTTATTTATTTATTTATTTATTTATTTATTTATTTATTTATTTATTTATTTATTTATTTATTTATTTATTTATTTATTTATTTATTTATTTATTTATTTATTTATTTATTTATTTATTTCCAGCACTTCTACTATATTCCCTAGAAGAAGAGTAGCACAGTCATCATTGATGCACAGTTCATATATGCAATAAAAACAATAGCTGAGTTTTACAAGATTGAAATTGTGTCTCATAATCATAGTGTAGGTTTTGCATGTAACACCCAATACTTCTTTTTAATATGGCGTAAAAAGCTTCCTCAATGCAGCTGCTGCTCCCAACAACGCTGTGAGATGGATCACACTTAGTGTAACTGTACATAATTCCTCATCACATGAGACTCGACGAACATCAAGTCTATCTTAAGCCGTTCACTGATATTTCTCTTCATTTTGTTCTTCTACAGGGCCTGTGCTGGTCGGCTGCATTGCCATCGGCGCAATGATGTCACTGATCATCATTTTTGACTGCATCGCTTTTCTTATACCTTGCGCCAGCACGCGGTAAGCTCTACTTTTTCTCTGTGACATACGAGTGCGTATCTACCATCATCTGTGGCAAATGCCGAGGATCTGTCAGCCTAAAAGCATTTGACTCTTTAAGAGCTTTCGCGACGCACCTTATAGTCTCTTACACACGTTGTGCTCTTATCCATCGACTTGAGTAAATTACCGTTACAATCATAGGTGGCCTTAACTTGCTTTAGACCTAAAGTAACTATTTTCTCCTAGGAGCTCGGTCAAGGATAATGTAGCTCTAGCTAAGCAACGTCTTAGATGTAAGCACTGTTCACGTCTTTAGTTGTATTGCCGAGTAATTTTTGTGCATGTAAATATCACTCGGAAGAATTTCCTGAGCATGCCACAGCGAACGTTACCATGCAAAAAATAAACGCACCGAACTGGGAAGCCGCATTCTGTCGAGGAAAATGCGTTAGGCACTTCAAAAAAATGCGACAAGACAATCGCGCACACTCCTCCTGTTCAGGATGACCAACTTGATGTTCCCGTGCTTCGTGCGGAGCATGGAATTGCGTCACCACATTGTGATATGGTTGGCCGTGGCTGTTCCCATCGTCTGGATCGTATTCCGGAAGGCCGAGCACGCCTGGATCCTGCAGGACTTCCTGGGATCGAGCTTCGCCATCAACATCCTGCGATGCGTGCATTTGCCAAATTTCAAGGCAAGATTGATCGAAATTTCACTTTCTCAAATTACGGAGTCCATTCGATTCTTAACCCCTGTGTCTCGAGAATGTCAGTCTCTTCATGCTCAAGGACAAAAAAAAAACACTTGAGGTGAGCTAGTACGTAATGGTACAAGGTCGAGATCAGTAGCATATTGGGCGAATGGAGTCGATTATTTAGTTAAAGGCTTGTCGAACAACCGACAAGGCTTAGAAGGGAGACAGGACACTTGCACTATACAACAACTTAGGGTAACCAAGGGTAATCAAACTAACCTTTACGGGAAGATATGAGTAGTAACCTGTGGGCGTTACTATGCGCATACCTCTCCTCTATTTACGAACACCGCAACGCAGGACATTAAGCTTCGCCCTCAGGAATTGCAGAATGTTAGTGAGCGATTGAAAGGCGAAGCATTGAAAGTGATAGGAAGGTTTAGCTTGGCGCTGACGGCGTCTAAAAACGCTGGTGTGATGGTGGCGGTACAGGCGCCGCACCTCGGATATGCATGCAATGAGAACGATGGAAAACCATCGGCGTCCGTGAGACAGATTTAGCTTGACTTTAGAACAGTGTGTTCATCACGGTGTGTGTGGTATGCGCCTCCCTTCTGCATTCGAGATGTGTGTCCGAAAGGCAGTGATTATATAGCTTGATTAGAGACACTTTCTTATTTTTCAAACAGTAAAATTCTATTTGTTGAGCAATTAATGTCCACCTCTCCAAGTAATTGAGCGAAATTGCGCTGTCTGCTATAGGCAATCTGTAATGAACCTGCTACCATACTCTCCAAGTAATTGAGCGAAATTGCGCTGTCTGCTATAGGCAATCTGTAATGAACCTGCTACCATAATCAAATCACCTGGTTTATCTGCCTCAAGTGCCTCAAGCAAGTTATTTTTTCTCTTTTTTTTTGCAGATTATTACTCTGATATCCGTCCTCCTATTCTTGGACGACATATTTATGGTGTTCATCACATCTTTACTCACAGTAAGTGTTGAGGGCGCTGTGAAGTGAAATGATAGTCTGGGACCATTTATTATGAAACGGAAGTCACTTTGCTCTGTTGTGACGCATATATATATTGTTTATTTGTAATAT